>NW_022196891.1:4563706-4563905 GCF_008632895.1 Mastomys coucha
TTGTCATCCAATGATCTCTCTAATTTGGTAATTGGAGAAATAGGTCCAACATTGTAGAATCTATATACTGTCAGCTTGTTTGTGACAGTGTCTTGCTGTGTACAACATAAGGGTCTTGAAATCTTACTTTCCCTATCTCAGTCTCTCTATTAATAGTATTGTTTATTTCATGTTTTTACACTATACTATGGTTTTCAGA
>NW_022196891.1:4564871-4576728 GCF_008632895.1 Mastomys coucha
AATTGTTCTTATTTTGGGCTTGTACCACAGTAAGAGCCAAGATTTTAAACTCTACTAAATACAAACAAGAAGACTTTATATATTTATGTTCATTTAAGAAAATAGTAGTAGTGATGTATTGTTTTGAAGTATACAGTTAATATGTTTGGAGTTATTTAAAATTTATATTGAGAAAAATGTATTTTCACTATTGCTATAGACAAGCACCTACATAAGACTGTTAAATTGATTGTTGTTTTATATCAAACACCTTTCATAATACTCATTTTTATTGTTATAATATTTTATAAATTTTAAAGAATATGACAAAAAATACCCTATCAATATGTACTACATTTGTGAATATGTACACCCAAAAAAATCAATAAACTTAAGATTAAAAAAATTAAAAAAAATAAAATAAAAAGAAAAATGCTGACTCTCTAATCCACATTTAAGTTTTGAAAATAAAAATTACTCTTAATATTTTCTCTGGCAATTTAATAGCAAATATACACATTTGCTGAGTGACTTAATAAAAATGCCTAAATTTATACATAATTTATTTTTTAACATGCTTTAATTGCATGGAATGAGTTTCTTTTTGACATTTCCATACCTGTATACAGTATACATTAAGCATAATCATTTCTACTGAACATTCTTAAGAAAAAGGAGGAAAATATCCACAAATAAATAAAACAATAGTGATTACCTTCGTCTATTTTATGATAATATAAAACAGCATCATTCTGGAGGATGAAATTAACCATAGAAGACCAAACATAGTTCAACTTTTTTGTGTTATATTCTAAAGAAATAGGAAGTAGAGCATGATTTATAAATGGAATAGGCAAAATGAGAAGAGTTTGTACAGAAATCTAAAGATAAACTTTGAAATTAAATGGCTTAAAGATCAAATAGAAACTGAACAAAAAAAACCTTCAAATCTGAATTATGGCAAAAATGAGAATCTGAAATTAATCCTTCAAATTGAATGTTCAAAATCTGTTTGAAGGTGAGGTACATAATGGAATGGTCAAACAAGTATTTGTTATTTGTAAGTGAAATAAAAACATAGTTCTTATCCAAGCTCATGTGAACCACAAAAGTCACTCCTACTTGACAAAAAACACAACCAGCATGGTATTGAAGATCAGTGTTCTGGACACTGCTGCAAACATGACCAAAGTTAAAATACTAATTTTTAACTCAGTCATCAAAATTAGTTCCAGGTGGTAAGAAATGAAAGCAAAAATGTATAGAAATGGGCAAGTGTTTCCTAGAGAAACAAAAACTAATACCTGAGTAAAACTCTAGAGCAGGTCATTTCTGCCCAAAGAGTCTTTGAATTGCTGGCATTAGAGGTCACTGATTTTCCGCATGTATATATTTACTGCCCAGGCACAGTCTGTCCAGTTACTGGCTGAGGACATCACCACATCCAAGAGCAGGTGCCTATCATTAATTAATTGATTATTTGTAAATGACAAGAAGATCAACCATGAGTCACTGTGCAGGTCTATGTAAGCAGAAGTAACTGGCACCAGTTGATCCTGAGGAAGAAAGCCAAAAACCGTTTGTTTGAGGACGTGTCCCTTCATATAGGCCTTGAAGAGTAAATAGAATTGTTTTACTGGTGGCTGTATTCACTCCTCTTACGGTGCAAAGTCCTGTTCTCTGACAGTTTACCTTTCTGAAATCTGGATTCATTAAATACAACTTGTGCAAAATCCAGAGGCTAATTAGTAAATGACTTAAACACCGTTGTTCTGATTCTTCAAATATCAATAACTCTCTAGGGTTTCATGTTTTAATTCTCTCATCATGTGGAACTTCCCTTTTCTCTAGCTTTGATGGGATTCCCTGTCCTGGTTTGCATTTGCTGAGCTATTCTGTTTTTATTGGAATTTTTTTTTTTGTCTTTACTGTATGCTTCTTGCATGTCTTTATTAAAACTTAATCTTTAATCATAATGATCAGTCTTAATTATATATTATTTTGAAAGGTCAGTTCAGTTCAAAGCATTATATACTAAAAAAGACACCGTACATGCACTAAGAGCACATTGATTAGTGTTTAGCCTACAGAAGCGAAGGCTCACTGGGACGTTAAAAGTGCCTTCAATTATTCGAAGGGCGTTTGTGTGAAAAAAGGGTTACACTTATTTTGTGTTTCCAGGGGGAACAGCTAGCATCAAAGACCAGAATTTTAAGAAGATTTATTTTTGAATCGGTTTAAAAAGAGCATTTAAAAAATATTAGGTTCGTTTAAATTTTTGAATTGGTCAGGATATAGGAAATTTTGGGGGCCTTAAAAGACTGTCAAACACAGGTTGAATGACAATTTGTTCAGTCAATATACTAGGAAATGGTGCATCAGATGAAGATAGAATATTATGGCTTTCAAGGCCTACCTTGATGCACACATAATATGGTGGTATGATCCCCTTAGTGTTTCCATTGTTGTCCCAATTCAAGCATATCTCTAATATAATTCATCATGTTCCTTTTAAGTTACTTTCCAGATGACTTCCCTTCTGTTACAAGGATTATCTTTACACACATCATCACACACCCTGGAAACTTAGAAGGCAGTTCCAGCACACTGGTCCCTTGGTAAAACCTCTTTCATTTTCCCTTTATTCTATCCATGCTAAGTCCTGTCATTTGAGACTTCCCCAGCACTCTATAACCCTGAGAATAATGTTAGATTCTGTCCCCATGATGTACTATGAAGGAGAGCCCATTTTACTTTAATGTCTTCACTGTAAAAAGAAGTGTAAATAACAAGCATCAACTAAAACTAAATCACTTTAAACTAATTTTAGTTCATAGTGACATCAGTTCATCAGCTTCTGCTTTGCCAAGAGATGCATATTATTAATAACATAAACACTTTATCAAGCAATGTTAGCGCACTTCTTAAAATGAACTAGCTTTCTTTATAGCATTTGCAGGCCACTTTAATCTTGAAAGCACACTTATAATTCTTTTATCTATGTTTTGCTATTTATCTTTTTTACTGCTTTATCATATTGATAAACTAGTATCCTATATGTCCTTCCTAGAAATAAAGCCTTAGTGCCTTAATTGTATATTATATATTAATTGTATGCAGGTGTATAATTCACTTAAAATATTTTTTTACTATTTGTTTTTCAGAATTTTGTTTGTTACAATATATTTTACTCATATTTCTGTATGCCCTGTTCCTTCAGATGCACCTGTTCTTCCCTATGTACCTAACTTTGAGTCTTTTTATTTGTTCTTGTTTGTTTGTTTATTGTTATTGTTTTTAATTGATTCATCAAGTCCAGGTTATGGTATTCATATATTCCTGGATGTGTCAGCTTTCACTGAAATATGGCTGACTTCCCAGGAGTAACACACTTCAACAAAACTGTCTCCCCCTATTTCAGCAGCTGTCAGTTATCAAGAGCTCCATGGTTAGGTATGATATTTCATGTGCACCTCTCTTTTCCATTCTGGAACTTGATCTTAATCGACCATGGGTAGGGCTTATTCATACTATAACTATTGCTCTAAGTTTCTAAGTGCAGATGCATTGTTGTATCTGGAGGACTCTGTTTCTTCCTATTCATCATCTACTATCTTTGGCCCTCCCTCTGTTTCTGTCCTCTCTTCTACAACAACCTATGAGCCTTGGAAGGGTGGGCTCTGATATAGATATACAATTTAGGCCTAGTCGTTAGAGTTTTTTTTTTTTTTTTCTACACCTTGGCCAGTATGGTGGTTTGAATATAGTTGATCCAGAGAGTGGCACTATGGGGCGGCGTGGAGTAGGTGTGGCCTTGTTGTAGAAAGTATGTCACTGTGGGGTTGGGCTTTGAGTTCTTCATTCTAGCTGTCTGGAAGACAGCAGTTTTTTCCTGTTTGCCTTTAGAAGAAAATGTAGAACTCTCTGTTCCTCCAGTGTCATACCTGGTTGGATGCTGCCATTCTTCCTGCCTCGATAATAATGGACTGAACCTCTGAACCTGTAAGCCAACCCCAACTGAATGGTGTCCTTCATCAGACGTGCCTTGGTCATGGTATCTCATCACAGCAATGGAAACCTTAACTATGACAGACAGGCATCAGTCTCTACATTAATTATCATCCACTGCAAAAGGTTGGTTGAGAAATGCATTAATCCTCTATCAGATGTACAGTATAATTGATTTTGAACTTTAAGACAGGCTTTATATAACTTTATCTATTTAAGATGTAATAAAATAACTGTAAGAGGAAAGCTGTCATGTCAACCATATTTGCCAGCATTCAGAAATTGTGTGTATGTGTATAATGTTGAATAACCCTGTTTTGTTTTTAGCTCAGTTTATGTCAATAAAGGATTGCTTCTTTTTTGAGAAATTATTTTTTTCTTGGTTTATCTATCAGTTTTGAGGCATATACTCACTATGTAGCCCAAGCTGGCCAATGTACATAAGTGTTTTAGCAATACAGGCTTAGCATTACATGTGCATAGCAATGTCCCAATTAATACTTGGCAAAGCAAATTTCACCATTTTCCCCAGCTCCAATGTGGTATCTTTTCTTGTATAGATGTGCTACAACTTATAACTGCAAACCAGATACTTCAAGAAACTTAAAAAAAATTGCAGTTGCTTTTGGATTGTAGCAATTGTGTATCATATAGCATTTTGATATATTTTGTATGAATCTTCATAGAACAGCCTAGATTTTTTTAAGATTTGGAAGAACACAGAAAAATTCAACCTCAGACTTCATCAGAATTCTACCTGTGCAATGGAAAGCTGTTAAAGTAGAAACACAATCTCATCAATGTGCTGAAAATAAATATGTATGAACTGCTCAGCTATATTTGAGACACATATATTATAACCCCTTCCTACAAGTCCCAGGTCGATTGTGAAAGGGTGACCAGAAAGGGTATAAGAGTCAGAAGTTAAATGAGGCCAAGTAAGATCAAGGTATATTAAATATCCTACCACAGCAAGATGTTCTGTAACAATATATATATTGTTACTATTCTCATTATAGCTGGCTTTACTGAGGGAAACCTTAAACACAAGTTCTGTATATCAGTCTTTGCATGATTGCCATAATTAGCATGCTCTTCCACTTTTCCAAAGTTCCAAAGAAGCTCCTTAGTTAAAACCCATTGGGTATTCTTAAGTACCAAATGATATACTCTTACAAAATATCTATGAATATGGTTGCCAGTTCCTTCGACCAGATATTGGAGAAGAAAGTCTGTTATTAGGATACAAGGGGAATAAATCTGTCCAGCTCGAAGCAGTTTGTTTTTCACAATGATCTTTGAGCTTGACTTTTCCTGGTCACTTACTAATATCAGCATTGATATGCATAGTTCTTTCCCTATCCAGTTCTCTTTGGCTGTATTCACCTAGAGAATAATGCTTGGCTTCTAGAAACCAAAGCAACTCAAATAGTTAAGTGAGAGGAAGGAGTGTGCTGGACATTGTGCTGTGTACATGGGGAAGCATAAAAGATACCCTGATTTTCTCACACTTTAAATTATTTTATTTTTGTTTTTTTCTTTTTTATTAGTTATTTTATTTATTTACATTTCAAATGTTGTCCCCTCTTCCAGGTTTCCCCTCCTCAAATCCCTAATCCCATCCCCCTCCTCTACTTCTATGAGGGTGCTCCTCCACCCATCCACCCACTCACTCCCTCCTCAGCACCTTAGCATCCCTCTACTCTAGGGCATCAAGCCTCTACAGGACTAAAGGCCTTCCCTCACATGGATGCCAGATAAGGCAATCCTTGGCTACATATATAGCTTGAGCCATGGGTCCTTGCATGTATACTCTTTCATGGGTAGTTTAGTTCCTGGGAGCTCTGGGGCATTCTGGTAGTTGATATTGTTGTTTTTCCTATGAGGTTACAATACCCTTCAGCTTCTTTATTCCTTCCCCTAACTCTTCCAATGGGGTTCCCACACTAATTCCAAAGGTTGACAGCAAGCATCCACATCTGGATTGGTCAGGCTGAAGGGCAGCTATACAGGCTCCTGTCAACAAGTACTTCTTGGCATCAGCTGAAACTGTCCCGTAGTTTCATGAACTGGGTTCTGCCTTGACCGAAGGGAGAAAGTAGACCTGAAACACAGAGTTTGAGAACAAAAGGACACGAAGCCAAGTTGAGGTTTTCCAATCAAGGCTCACCTTTACTTTGGGGGTTCAGCATTTATATACAAGAGAGCAAAACTGAATCTCTAGGTTACAATGACATTTGAATAACATAAAGAATTCGGGAGGAGTCAGGAAGAGTCTGAACAAAGTCCAGGAGGAAGTCAAAGGGAAACCGGTTGTAGGGCTGAAGGTGGAGACTCAGGGCGTCCCACAGGTCTAGACTCCGGGGTGTGGCTAGAGGCACAGTCCACACTGTGGGAGGAGGTCAACAACAGATGTCCTCAGGCTGTATACGTGCCAGCCAACAGGCATAGTTTCCTCTGGAATCTTCAAAGGTGGAACTCAGAGTAGTGAGCCTCTAGTTTCAGACACAAGAGGCATGAGTTGAGTCTCCGGTCGCAAGCTCTGGTGTCTTGCAGCTGAGGGATCCAACAATCAGCAATAGTGGATGCGTATTTCTGATAAAGTCATCATGGTTGGGCCCCAAGCCATTGGGGACCTCTCACTTCCCTGGCATCTGGGAAGTTGTAGTGGCTACCTCTAGTTCCCCATTCCTTACTGGTACACAATTTCATGACCCAGTATTTCTTCCCATCTCCACACCTGATCTTGCCCCCTTTCCCTCCCTCTACCCCTCCCCTTTCCCTCACACATCCACCCTTCTCTCCACTACCCATGCTCAGTTTGTTTCACCTTCTAAGTAGGGCTGAAGCATCCACACTTCTTTCTTCTTGAGCTTCCTAGTGTCAGTGAGTTCTTTTATAGGTATTGTGAGCTTTGGGGCTAATATCCAATCGTCAGTGAATATAGACCATATGTGTTCTTTTGTGTCTGGGTGGCTTCACTCAGGATGATATTTTATAGTTCCATCCAGTTGCCTGTGAATTTCATGAAGTCATTGATCTTAATAACTATGTGGTACTCCATTATGTAAATGTATGTCATTTTCTGTATCCATTCCTCTTTTGAGGGACATCTGGGTTCTCTCTAGCTTCTAGCTATTATAAATAATGCTGCTATGAACATAATGGACCATGTGTCCTTGTTTTATGTTGGAGCATCTTTTGGGTTTATTTCCAGGAGTGGTATGGCTGGATCCTTAGGTAGAACTATTTCCAATTTGGGGTGAACTGACAGACTGATTTCTAGAGTGGATTTACCAGTTTGCAAACCCACCAGCAATGGAGGAGTGTTCCTCTTTCTCCATATCCTCACCAGCATCTGCTGTTAACTTAGTTTTCGTTCTTAGTCATTCTGACAGGTATGAGATGGTACCTCAGGATCCTGTTGATTTGCATTTCCCTGATGACTAAGGATATTGAACATTCCCTTAGTTGCCTTTAGGTCATTTGAGATTCCACAGTTGAAAATTTATTTTTTATCTCTCTACCTATTTTTTAATAGTGTTATTTGGTTCTTTGGAGTCTAACTTTTTAAGTTCTTTGTATATTTTGGATATTATCCCTCTATTGGATATAGGGTTGATAAAGATCTTTTTTTTAGTCTATAGGTTTCCATTTTGTTCTGTTAACAGTGTTTGCCTTATAAATGCTTTTCAATTTATGAGATCTCACTTGCCCATTATTGATCTTAGCACCTGAGCTATTGGCAAGATTTCAGGAAATTTTCTCCTGTACCAAGGTGTTCCAGGCTCTTTCCAACTTTCTCCTCTATTAGATTCACTGTATATGATTTTATGTGGAGGTCCTTGAATCACTTGTAGTTGAGCTTTGTACAAAGAGTTAAGAATAGATTGATTTGCATTCTTCTACATGCTAACCACCAGTTGAGCCAGCACCATTTGTTAAAAATGCTGTCTTTTTTTCCACTGGATGGTTTTGGCTTCTTTGTCTATGATCAGGCGACTATAGGTGTGTGGGTTTATTTCTGGTCCTTCAATTCTATTTCATTGATCTATCAACCTGTCTCAGTACCAATACCATGCAGTTTTTGACATTATTGCTCTGTAGTAGAGCTTGAGGTCAACTTGATTCCCCTAAAGTTCTCTTATTGTTGAGAATAGTTTTCAGTATCCTGGGTTTTTGTTTTTCTGGGTGAATCTGAGAATTGCTCTACAAGCCTTCTCATTCTCTCCCTATCTATTCAATATAGTATTCAATGTTCTATGCAGAGCAATTAGACAACAAAAGGGGGTCAAAGGGATACAAATTTGGAAGAATTCAAGATATCACTATTTGTGGATGATATGATAGTATATTTAAGTGACCCCAAAAATTCCACCAGAGAACCCCTTCAGCTGAGAAATAACTTCGGCAAAGTTGTTGGATATAAAATCAACTCAAACAAATCAGTAGCTCTTTTCTACTCAAAGGATAAACGGCTTGAGAAAGAAATTAGAGAAACTATTCTCTTCACAATAGCCACAAGTAGTATAAAACATCTTGGTGTAACTCTAACTAAGTAAGTGAAAGATCTATATGACAAGAACTTCAAGAGAGAAATTGAAGAAGATCCCAGAAGATAGAAAGATCTCCCATGCTTGTGGATCAGCAGGATTAACATAGGAAAAATGGCCATCTTACCAAAAGCAATCTATAGATTCACTGCAATTCCCTTCAGAATTCCAACTCAATTCTTCTTAGACACACCCTGATTTTTAGTTGATTAAAATACATCTAACTATTTATAATTAATAAACAGCTAAAATGACCATTCAAACCTACAAGATAAGTAATCTGTCTATTAAACTAAACCATTAAATGACTGTATATTCTCTTGTTATTTTAAGGACTTAGGTCTACATGTCATAGGCTAGCTGGAGACTCTGGATAGTCCTACCACGGCTTCACCAGTGCTCGGATTACAGGCCTGTACCATTATGGAACACATGTTCAATTTTGTTTTTTTAAGATTAAAATGTAGAATGTTTAACCCTTTGAAATTTCATGTTTTCTTGTCATCATACCAAACTCTTCTGGTCTTCAGAACCTCCATCCATTCATAAGTTGGAAAAATGTATCATATTTACTATATTATGATGAATATGATGTATATTAAATTTAAAGAAAAAATAATGTCCCCTATTAAGTAATTTCTTTAAAACCTAATTCTCTTCAGAAATCAGTCATGTCGTCACTATTTAAGATAGTTTTATTTGAGAAAATATCTTTGTTAAAGGTGAAATATTAACCATATACATACACAAAAGGACTATCCATATAGTGCAATTGGATTTTAATGCTAAAACTGAATTCATGGTCCATTCTTTAGCCCTCTAGAATGGCCTCTGAAAAATTCATAGTATTCAGTATAACTCCTCCTAATTAAGCACCACTAGGACAATCACTATATGGACTCAATAACAAGGAGGTTTCCATTTATACAATGAATTAATTCACTACATGTGGAAAAGAATCTTAAAACTTAATGCTTTCTAGAGGCTTTGACATCTAGAAGAGGAAATACCAAAAGACTGTTTTCCTTTTAGTCATCATTTTCTTTTAAAAGAAAACATAGAACTATATACATATGTATATGTATATATGTATATACATATATATTTTCTATGGGTTATTGGAAATTTTTGAAAAATAAGAACTTCTTATTGCATACTTTTATGTATCTCTAGACTTATCTTTGATATTTTTTATGCCCTTTTTTAAAAAAAAAAAAAACTATTTCTGAAACCTATGATGATATTTTAACTCATTTATTTGCCTGCTAGTTCTTAAATGTCATTGATACCCAAAGATTTCTCTAAGGATGTGTATAGATTTTCTAAAATATTTTAGGCATCTTTTTCTTTCTCCTTCCCTTCCTTTCCAACCCTTCACTAACTTTCTTCTGCCACCAAGGAAAGAAATGAGTCTTAGGTGTTTTCTGCTACTTCTGAAAACTACTCAAATTCTTCATTTGGTTGTATAATTATGAGTTATTAACTACAGCAACAGGAGAAGTTTAATCCCAGCACATGAATAAATTATTCATAACTTTGATGTTACTTATGATTGCAATGCATCACCCATCATTTAAATATCATAGAAAAAAACACCTACCTCAGAGAGCACATGTGTTCCCATCTTGGCCTGATTATAACAGGTATGGAAGGAATTTAATGAGTAGGAGATATAAAATGTATTTTTTTATGAAAAATAGATTGTTGTTTAAAGACTCAATTCAATTTTCTGAATACTTTGAGCTATGGACATTTTATAAAAAAATTATTTTCTTTTAGATCTTATTTTTTTTTGGAAAATCACAATAAAAGATGTAATTGTAATTATTATAAAACAATACTACATTTTTTAAAAAAGTTTAAAATGCAATAACTTGTATAGAAAAATTAATGTAATTAGTAAGAGATCTGTATCTTCTATTTCCTAAAACAAATAAATAATAAAAAAAGAAATAAGGGATGGTGAGATGGCTCAGCAGGTAAGAGCACTGATTGTTCTACCAAAGGTCATGAGTTCAAATCCCAGCAACCACATGGTGGCTCATAGCCACCCGTAATGAGATCTGATACCCTCTTCTGGTGTTATCTGAAGACAGGTACAGCGTACTAGTAATAAATAAATGATAAGAAAATCTTTAAAAAAAAAAAAAAAGAGTACATAGTTAGGGGCTGGAGAGGTGGCTCAGAGGTTAAGAGCACTGACTGCTCTTGCAAAGGTCCTGAGTTCAAATCCTAGCAACCACATGGTGGCTCACAACCACCCGTAATTTCCTCTTACGGAGTATCTGAAGACAGCTAAAATGTACTTACATTTAATAAATAAATAAATCTTAAAAAAAGAAAGAAAAACAAAACAAAAAAAAGAAAAAAAAGAAGTAAAGGAAAAAATATATAAATTGGTTCTTGACAGAGGTTAGATATATTAGGTAGGAAACCAGCAAGCCTTAAGAGGACTGCTTATGGAATATTCTCTTATATAAATAAAAATTTATAGATTTTTCATCTTTAAAAGAATCTACAAAATATTTCAACGTATACTATTCTTCCAACATGAAAATAAAGAGGCATTTCTAGCATCTTTTTGATTGAGTCTGGTAATGGTAAGCAGAGTTAAGATATTATAAAGTATAAAATATAAGTATCAATTATCTTGTGACATGTATGTTAAGAATAAATGGTGCATAAAGAGAAACAGGAATAAATTAAAATCTGAATATTGACTCTATTAAATAAGAGTTTACATATGCAGCTGAAGCCATGAGTCCTACCATGTGTGCTCTTTGGTTGGTGGTTTAGTCCCTGGCAGCTCTGGGGGTACTAGTTAGTTCATATTGTTGTTCCTCCTATGGGACTGGAAACCCCTTCAGCTCCTTGGGTCCTTTCTCTTGCTTCTTTATTGGGGACCCTGCACTCAATCCAATGGATGGCTGTGAGCATCCACTTTTGTATTTCTCAGGCACTGGCAGAGTCTCTCAGGAGACAGCTATATCAGGCTCCTGTCAGCAAGCACTTGTTGGCATCTACAATAGTGTCTAGATTTGGTGATTGTATGTGGGATGGATCCCCATGCAGGGTAGTCTCTGGATTATCATTCCTTCAGTCTCTGCTCCACACATTCTCTCTGTAAATCCTTCCATGGGTATTTTGTTCTCCCTTCTAAGAAGGGTTGAAATATCCATACATTGTTCTTCCTTCTTCTTGAGTTTCATGAGATTTGTGGATTGTATCTTGGGTATTCCAAGCTTCTGAGCTAATATCCACTTATCAGTGAGTGCATATCATGTGTGCTCTTTTGTGATTGGGTTACCTCACTCAGG
>NW_022196891.1:4577071-4602870 GCF_008632895.1 Mastomys coucha
TCTGGGTATATGCCCAGGAGTGGTATAGCTGGGTCCTCAGGTAGTGCTATGTCCAATTTTCTGAGGAAGCAACAAACTGATTTCTAGAGTTGTTGTACCAGCTTGCAATCCCACCAGCAATGAAGGAATGTTCTTCTTTCTCCACATCCCCACCAGCATCTATTGTCACCTGGGTTTTTTATCCTAGCCATTCTGACTGGTGTGATGTCGAATCTCAGGGTTGTTTTGATTTGCATTCCCCTGATGACTAAGGATGTTGAACATTTCTTCCGGTGTTTCTCAGCCATTAGGTATTCCTCAATTGAGAATTCTTTGTTCAGCTCTGTACCTTTTTTAATAAGGTTATTTGGTTCTCTGGAGTCTATGCCATGGCCAGGAAGTAGGAGAGGGTGGGTTGGTGAGCAGAGGGGGAGGGGGAGGGAATAGGTGCTTTTTCAGAGGGGAAACCAAAAAAGGGGAGAACATTTGAAATGTAAATAAAGGAAATATCAAATAAAAAAAAAGAAAAAAAAGAATTTCTGGGAACAAGCATTACCTTTGTTGTATTTCTGAAGTATAACAATCTTACCTAAAATATGAATATATTTTCTCTCCTTGGGAAGTCTGAGATAGTGGTTTCAGGTTTTGGGGTTGTTGATACTCAGAATGTAGTGCTTTTGAAAAATCAATCAAAATAAAAAACTGATTACCCATTGTTAAAAAAGGAGTTTATATATGATCCTGATGTCCATTACAACTCTATAAATATTATTAGCAATATATAGATGTACACATATATTACATATAATACACTCACATGCACACACACATGTTTGATATATTTTACCACGTTTTATCTATTTTACCACAATTCCATATATTTTACTGACAAAAAGTATGTTAGAATAAAATAAATAATTTTGGTTCAGGTAATATTTTCTGTGTTTTTTTGTATGAACCAATAGATTTTGCTAGAATTTTCTAATTTGTTATTATATTAAATGTTACCTGTAAGGTTTATTAGGTATCTTTAGATTCAGGGAACTATTTTCATGACATTCAAAGTGAATAACATGTCTGCTCTGGAGTGTCCCAGACTTCTCTGCCACTGACTACTTTCTCCCATGTCTCTTACATATGTATAATAAACCTTCCCCACCATATATAGGAGTAGTCTTTTTCTTTATTTTTTATTTACTTTCTTTTTTCCTTTTTCTTTCTCCTTTTAAAATTTGTCTGGATGAATGGCATATAGGAAGTAATGGCATAAATGAATTCCCTCGCCAAGAACTTGGTCATTCTGTATCAAGCTGCAGATCTTATCCTAAAGTTTGAATAGCTCATGTTTCTGTTGGCTTCTTTCACCGCTAGAATTTGATTCCAAGTTCTAGCGTTCTATTCTTTCACATATGCTTGCCTCTACCTAGTTTCTAACTGCTGTTCTCATGTCTCTATTCTTTGGCCTGCTGTTTCCTGCAAGGGCCACCTTTCTGGCTCCTAAAGCCTCTACACCTATATGTTGTGGTAAACATTATTTTGGGGTTTCTATCCCATCCTAGATCATTTAGTTCCCAAATAAAAGACACAAAACATTTATATTTATTTTTATATTAAATCTTAGTTAATCAGAGCTGGGCAGATATTAACCTTTTATGCTATTTTTGTCTGTAGTGACCCCAAATTACTAATGTTAGCACTCTGTGGTTAAAACCTTACTTAAGAAACTCCATTGTATATAGACAGCTTTTCCCTACAGAGAGCTTCCCATTTTTCCCTCTGTCCCAAAGCAAGCGCAATATGAAGGCAGCTGGTCTCTGGTGCTGCAGCTAGCACAGGGCTCAGACTCATGTTAGAATGGCACGACCCATAAACCTCCCCTTAATGAAAACATCTCATAGAGCCAAGTGCTAACCAAGGACATTCTCCCAGTCTTGGTGTCACCAGGACCGGCTGGCACTATCTGATAAGCAGCTAAACTCTCCAGGTGCTTGTCCTTGAGACCTCAAAGGAATAACAAACCCAGAGGGGACCAGAGCTCCCCCCCCTCCTTTTAAATCATAGAAAAAGGTAATCAGACATAAGTTATGGCAGGTCATAAAATTAGATCCTGATAACACCAAAACAGACACCCTTTAATTCCCACCAGCTTCAGTTCTGCTCTAACAAATGGTTATAGCATGTCACTCCCCTCACTCTGAATCATCTTAAGAATTTCCAATTTTGTATATAAACTCACATTTTTTTCGGGCTCGGGGGTCACATGCGAACAATTGCTCTTAGTGAGTGTATAGAGTGTTTTTCTAGTCTGGACTAGAATCAAAGGCTTTTTTGTAAGTTACAGCGGACTTTGCAGTTCTTGGCCTCTTTGGGTTTTCCCATGGACCCTGGGCACAATGGTCTACTTCCGAGTCAGTAAACAAACTTGACATGTTCTGCCTGGGTTGTTCCTAATCTAACAGGATGACTCTCATAGCCATGCATTCATGATCCACCTACCCCACATTGCCTTCTCCCTCTCCTGTTGATCTCTGCCTCAGATCTCAAGCCTGGGAACTGAAGATCCTCTGACTTCTCTTCTGGACAGCTACAGGCTGTAGGCATCTTTATTCAACCAATAGTTGTAAAGTAAGGAACAAAGCTTGGCAACAAAATCTGGCATATGTGAGAATTCAGGGGTCTTGAGGCAACCAGACCTTGGATAGAGAATTTAACATTACAATACAAGCAGCAGACCAAACCTCAATATCTCTGTGCAGTGCACCCATATGCACATGTCCCTTTTCCTGTCCTCTCTCCTCTTCTTTGTGGCATAGCTGTCATCCCAAGCTACTTGCTTCTTTTACCGTTACTATATAAACTGCAACAGTGTGTTAGGAAGCTCTTCTTGCCACCACTGGATTTCAATCCCAGAAAATATTGATGCCATTCCTCCATTATTTGGAACAAGTTTTCCATCCCAACTGGGGAATGCCCATATGAAAATTTTTGTCATTACAATACTTTATCCACCGCAGCTACTTCCATTTCTCAACTCTGACCAGCTACATTGTCTAAGTCTCTCTACTACCAGCTTCCTGCCCCTCACCTCCCACTCTCTTCTGGCCTTCTGGCCTGCCTGAAGTCCCAGGAGTCTGTGACTCCCTCCCTCTTGCTTCAGTTCACATCCCCATGCATGTTGTTCTATTTCACAAATCTTTCTCTTCCGCCACAGACTCTGATTTTTACTATAGCTTGACACTAGCATACATCAATGGTCAAAGAATAGCAAACTCAATTTCCAAATACTCCCAGATTGCATCAACTTGCGCAACACAATAAAATGATCTCATATTCTGTTAGCTAAGGTTCTATAACTTCCCACATAAAAAAATCTTTTACCTCTTTTGTTTTTCTACATTCTGCTCTCAAGAATAAGTTTTAAGACTATGCCACAAAAATTTATCACGAGTTTTATAAATCCATTAGGTATAGTTGAAAATCTATAAAATAATATGTAACAAAACTTAGTTTTAAATTTAAACAAAAGACTTGTAATTTAAAACTATAAATAGGAATTTTAATTTGCTAAAACATACTATCTGTTATTCAGTTTTAGCTTAGAATATATTGCATATGTAACTTTGATTCAACTCTTGTTTAGGAAGATAAAGTTTTAAAAAGTAGCCACCATGTAATGCTCCTAACTGTTGACTGATGGCATCATTAAGATATAAGAAGCAACACATGGAGATATAAGTAATCATGGAGGAGATTACATATTTCCCCGTATCATTTACTTATTACCAACAAAAATGCTGGGATATAAGGTTTCAAACATGGGCACATGGCTGAGGTACCTATTTGACATATCAAAGCAGACCCGACTGCCATGTTTTCCCAGTGTCCTGCAGTCCTCCTAATTACATGACTTTCCTGCTAGGCATACCCTACCCCATACACAGACCTCTCCAGGACAGGGAATGGTCTGATCTTTCCTGGATAATCTGATCATTTTGTTTCCATGCCTTTTTTTTTTTAACTTTGGGCCTCCTGGCTCTGTATCTAGTACTTGTTTTCCTCTTTTCTGGACCCTCCCTTTATCTTCACATGGCTCAGGGTCACAGTTACTCTGGATTCCCCATATGTTCCTGCCTCTGGTTATGCTTTTCCATATATATATATATATATATATATATATATATATATATATATATATAATGAACCTTCACCTCCACCACTAAAAAACAGAACAAAACCAACCAAACAAAAACCCTGAATAACAACGCTTATACCTGTGGCATGAAAACCAATGGTGGAGAATGGGGAGAGAATCTAAGAGCCACAGGAACAGGGAGTTCTATGATTTCTCACCAACATTGCTACTTAAGCATGACCTGAAGGGATCCATACAAATAGACATGCTAACTTGGAAGGATATAATTAATGAGACTTCAAAACACCATAGTTAACTCCATGTCTTAGTTAAGGTTACTACAGCTGTGATGCAAACTCCAGACTACCAATGTAACATTGCACTATCCACAAGAAGTTGGTTTTCCCACCCCCAATCAATAACTAAGAAACAGCTTGGCTGGAGGCATTTTGCAAATAAATTTCCCAACTTCAATATAACTCTAACTTGTGTCAAGTTTGCAAACTATTCAGATCACTTAATCCCTTGTCAACTTTTCATACAAAATCATCACAGAAACCCATAACCTTTCCTTTCCTGTGTTTTCATAATTCTTTTATATCAACCTGGGGATCTTGCCCTGCCTTTGATTATTCAGTCCGGGATAAAAGACACGCAACTTTTGTTATTATAACAAGCCTTAATCAGTACTGAAGCTGGGCAGATTTTTCTCCTCTATGCTATTATAACCTTTTTTGCTTCAATAAACCCAAATTATAATTTACTATGTTCCATCTGGGATGCTTTAAACTCCAATTGGCCAACACACAAGGCCATGTTTTCACGTCTCAAATGCCCTATGTCATCTCTTCTCTTCCCACTCCTCTCTCTCATGATCCCCCTAGACCACAAGCCCAGGAACCTGAGAACACTACCTATCTCTCTTCTGCTCAGCTTTTGGCTATTGGCATCTTTATTTGCTACTCAGGAATAACTTGGGAGGGAGCAAGATTACATTGTATCATTTAGGTGTTTCACATGGGTACCTGCAGACTCTCTTGTCCCTAGGGGCAACCACACCTTGAGGGTTAGTATTTAGCTTTACAATTCAAGCAAAATACCAAACCTTGACAATTCCCCTATTTTGTAAAATAAAAAGGCTCATTTGCTTATAATAATCAAAAATATATAGTAAGAACAATAATGAAACAATTCTGAGAATTGTTAAATAAGAGTTATATTAAAAAAGCCTAGTCTGTTTCTATTTAGGAACTTATAACTATCATATCTTAATGAGTTTACAATACTGTATATAAATTATTGTTTTTATTTTAGCTTGTATTTACCATCCTAAAACATCTTTTCAGACCCAGAACATCTTTTTAAATGTTAAGCAACTTTAATTTTCAGACTATAGCAATCTAGTCTTCCACCCATCGAAGAATTGAGAAGGAACAAGTATTATTTGAATATGAAGGAATCTAAGGAACAAAACTTCGAAAAATTAAAGAAATGACTAAGACAGAGTACTGCCCGGACAGTCTGAGTATTCTCTAAAAATTTAGAGCATCTGTCTTCAGTCTGCTGGTCCTGAACATCTGACAGACTTCAAATGAAGCAGGAATTATGAAAGACTAGCTTACCCTGCATTGTCAGAGCTTAGTAGTTTTCAACTCTCCTGTGTCCATTTGTCCTTTTTGGACAGAATTTTGCCTATAGATTGTGGAAAACCCTTGGAGCCACCTCAAGGAAATTGGAATGAACATTTGATATTGGGCCAGGACATGGAAGTAAGGTCAAGAAACATACCACTGAGGAATGTATTCCTTGTATCTAGATCATCTTGATAAGTCCCCGAGTGGAGTGATCTCCAGACCTTTGTTTATGTCCTGTTTGTTCCTTGATTATTTTGCTTATGCTTTGTATGTTCTTAGGGTCATTCTTTGCATGACCTTAGAATGGTATAAAAGGAGATTATGGAAAAAATAAACTTGCTTCCGTTCTGGCTGGAGTCACACTATAGTGTTGTCTAATTATTTTCTTTCTTTCATCCTCACTCCCTCCCTCAGGACACTATTGACTGACTGAATGGGCTTGGTCAGTCGATGAAGTTAGGGAATGTGTTGTCCAGTGGCTTGCTTCCTACAAATAATGCAACTCCACATGGAGGTAACACCGATCATCATCTTTTTTGAGGTTCAATGGGGTTACTGTCAGGAGCATATCTGTCTCATCATCAAAAGATATTTTATAAATGAAATAATGTCAAATGCCTTATTCTGTGGGTCTCTGATGTGTTTGAAGACCTTCCATCTATTCATAGTATATCTCATTAAGCCAACATTCCCACTCTCCAGCTAACCAGTATCTGTATATCCCAGAATGTATATTTTTGTGATAATCCAGATTAATATCTAACATGATTATGAGTTTGATTGGCTGAATATTGGCTTGCATTATTTAACTATTCTAAATAGTTTCTAATAGATGTTAATAAAAGGAATGGGATTAAACCTTGTATGTTTAAATGAGTTACATAGGCACAATATCTATCTAATAGTTGAAACATGCCCATATTATGTGGTAAGAAAAATAATACTAAATTTTGTATCAATATACAAATATTTATACCAATAATATCCTTAAACCTGTATCAGTTTACAAAATTCTGGTTCAATGTATCAAAGTTTAACTTCAGTTTTACACCAAAATGTAAAGATCTCTATCAATGCAAGATTATGGCTATAGAATGTTTTATGGTTTAAAAGAGTAAATTCAATAATTTATTTATTGTCTAATTTCTATAATATTACTATACCTCCTTTTTCCTCTCAACTCTCTACCCTTTTCTCAGAAAGAAAGAAAGAAAGGATAGAGAAGAGGAAAGTAAAGATAAGAATCCCTAAGTAAGTAAAGATAAGAATCACTCTCTGATAAGTGATTATTAGCCCAGAAGTTTGGAATACAGGAAGAACAACCCACAAACCACAAGAAACTCAAGAAGAAGGAAGACCAAAAGGTGGACATTTCATTCCTTCTTAAAAGGGGAACCAAATACCCACTGAAGGAGTTGCAGAGATTGACTATGGAGCAGAGACTGAAGGAAGGGGAAGCCAGCCTAAATATAGCTATCTCCTGAGAGGCTCTGACAGTACCTGACTAACACAGATGTAGAGGCTCACAGCCATCCATTGAACTGAGTACAGGGTCCCCAATGAAGGAGTTAGAGGAAGGACCCAAGGAGCTGAGGGGTTTGCAGCCCCTTAGGACGAACAATAATATGAACTAACTCGTACCCTCAGAGCTCCCAGGGTCTCAACCACCAACCAAGGACGAAACTGCCCGCAGTTTCACAAGCGGGGTTCTACTCAGCCAGTACAGAATAAAGGACCTGAAATAGAGGGTTTGAAATGCAAAGAGAAAACACGAAGACAAGTTGCACCCCAATCAAGTCTCCACTTTACTGAGAATAAACCAGGGTTTTTATAGTTACACGAGAAACTGAAAACAAGTCTCTAGATTACACTACAAAGAAAGTTCAGGTGCCAAAGTTCCCAGGTTCAGAAGATCTTCAGGCAGCTAGCTGGTGTACTCAGGCAGTGGGCGTGCTCAGGCAGCTTCTTCGAAGACAAACAGTGAACAGAGAGCATCTGTCTTAGCTCCCAGGTGTTAGCCCCCAAACAGAGGCTGCTGGAAGTCCGATGGATGACTGAAGTGAAGAGGGGATGTAACACAAGGACTGCACATGGTGGGTCTGATTGTTCTGGCAGCATGTGTATAGTAGAGGATTGCAAATTCGATCATCAATAGGAGGAGAGGACCTCAGCCCTGTGAAGGTTCTGTACCCCAGTGTAGGGGAATGCCAGGGCCAATAAGTGGGAGAGGGTGGGGTGGCAGGCATGAGGAGGGGGGAGGCAACAGGGGTTTGTTCTTGTTCTTGTTGTTTTTGTTTGTTTGTTTGTTTTTTGGAGGGGAAACTGGGAAAGGAGAAATTTACATGTAAATAAAGAAAATTTCTAATAAAAAAAAGTGACACAATAAGGAAAAAAAAAGAATCCCTGTGTCAAGGATTTCTATTTAATTTCATCCCTGTCTAAGGCAGTAATTATTTGTAATCACCCTGTATTTCTCTAGGAGAAAACTATAGGACTGGGACAGAGGCTATGATTCTAAAAGTCCAAATGTGGGGAGTTGAGAATGGTGGTTCCCATCCTCCTGTGTACCCATGTGCCACTGGTGACTGAGAGAAGTTGGGAATGGGGGTTGGAGGGTCCCTAATGAGCTAGAGACAGTGCAGAATCTGTCTTGGCTCCAAGTGTGTGTTATAAGAACAGAGGGGTTGGAAGAGGGGCCCTGTATGGGAGACTTAGATGTGGCTCTGAATGATGAATACCTCTTCTCACTCCCTAACCTCATCCCCATCCCCTGACTCCCACCACATTGCTCAGTCTCCAGCCCTCCCTCCAACCCCCACCACCATGGTGGTCCAAACTATTTTATTCATTACAGATGAGGTTGTATAAGTTTTACTTAAGGTGAACTAGAGATTAAATACCTCTTGGAGGAAGTGATGGCCAAAAATGGTAGCTCACTGGCTAAACACTCTGGGCCTATCTAGATACTTCATTAGCATGGATAACTCTAGATTTTTATGCTACATGACCAGTTGTCATGGTCCCCTTAGTGGGGTGTCATGTTTATCTGCTCCAGGACATGAACCTGGTCAGGAGCTAGTTTGAACTTCTGTCATTCTCAATTATGAGATTTACTGGAGTTCTGAACTCGCTATTACCTTACTAGTTCTTCTGTCTGGTTGCACGGTCCACTCCCAAACAGTTTACGGGCTTTATGAATCAACACTAAAGAGCAACTACTGGATCATATTAGTAAGCTAGGAAACTGTGTTCCTTACGTGTATTATCTTGTAAGTGTACAAACTCGTGAGTGCAAATTCTTATTCCACAATCTCATTAGAATTGGTTCTCAATTTATTTTTGGGTTATAGTAGGTGAACAGAAATGACTATTATTTAATTTGACATTTTGTTTCCTTTTAGGTTGCATACAGGTTATTAAAATTGTGCTATCAGTTCATGGTGAATTTCATAACATTACTAGAAATAAAGAGATGTGAGCAAAACTGAGATGACATGATTGGGTCCCTCAATGTAAACCCTTTGGTTCATGGCTTAGTCCATGAAAGCTCTGGGTGGTCCAGTTAGTTGATATTCTTCTTCTTATGGGGTTGCAACACTTGTCAGAGCCTTCAGTCTTTTCCCTAGCTCTTCAATTGGGATCTCTGGGCTCAGTCTGATGGTTGGCTATAAGTATCTGCATCTATATTGGTTAGGTATTAGTAGAACCTTTCAGGGAACAGCCATATCAGGCTTCTGTCAGCAAGTGCTTCATGGCATCAGCAATAGTGATATGGTTTCATGTCTGCAGATGGAATGGATCCTTAGGTGAGGCTGTTTCTGGATGGCTTTTCTCTCAGTCTCTGGAGAGAAGTAACTTCTAACAAGTTGTCCTCTGATCTTCATTCATGAACTCTGAAATGCATGCTCGATCTCACACATACACACACACACACACACACACACACACACACACACACACACACACTCACACACACATGCATACAGTAGGTATAAAAAGAATTTAAAACAACATATCTTCTTGATTTGTGAAAACTGACTCCTGAGATACTCTGATTAAATACAGAACCTAGAAGTTAAATGTCTTATACTACTGATGCTTATGCTAGAAAGAAGTTATTGTTTTATCAATTTATTGATTTTATTTGGTGATATTTATAGCTAAACAAATACATGTTCTCTTTGTTACAAAGTGTTTTTCAAATAGGACTTGTTTTAATTCACTGAAATGTGGTTTGTTTTCTCTGGCATGGGTATAAGCACAGATTCTGCTGGTATAACTGTGTTTTATGGCTAGCTGCTGTGGTCATAGATGCATATCTGTTCACATGGGTGGGGAGTAGCTTATCTCCTTTGGCCACCAGCAGAGACTGCATACATGGTTCCAGGCATAAACAATACATACAGAGCAATGAATATCTTCTGCAAAAAAAAGCTATTTTCTACAAAATAGCTAGTGGTATAAAAGCAATGGGTGTAACTCAAATGAATATTACATCATGGTTTTGGCTAATCAGAGAAACTCAAGTTGAAATGTCATATTGTAATAAAATCTATATAGAAAATATAACACTTCCTTAAAATTTCATTTTCCTAGGAAGAATTTACACATCTTGACAAATCTGTGTTTTATATCATGAATAAGTGTTTGAGAAAAAATTCATCTTTAAGCAAATTTCATTGAACCATTAGGTATTGATTTTAGTGTAGATTCATTCATCATTGAACTAGAAATGTCTATATTCCAATATACATTCAAGAGTGTATCCACTTTGCCCTGTGAATGTTGAATTACCATGCTGATTAAAATATAACTAAGAAACTATACTGGTTTGGTGAATTGCGAAATTGCTGAAGATTTCGTTTACATGACACTCCTCATACTAGTAACATCATATTCTTGCTATCAAGTGCTTAACAAATGTTTGTTCATGTGTTTACTGAGTCAGTATTCCACTGTATATTTAATAATTTCTTCATTAGTTTGTGTATACCCTAAGCATTGAGATAGGCATATAATATTCATAATGGATAAGAATAAAAATATTTTACTTAAATTGAACTTATTTTCAAGAGGTGAAGAAATTTCAAAAAAAAAACTTGGATGAAAAATATGACTTACAGGATGATTAGTCAGATGATAGGAAAGGAATAGCATGGTGTGATAGAAAGACACAAAGAAAAATGGAATTCATTATGTGGCTAAAGTACATAGAACAAACATTCAGGGCACCATTAGGAGAGTGGAGCTCAGCAGGCAATAAGAAGACAAAGACCATTTAGGGAGAACCTCAATGAATGATTTTTTGAACAGGATGGTGTTCATGAACAGACACTAAATCTGCATAAAGCAGAGATTATCAAAGCACAAATGATAAACTGCGGGCCTAATTGTAAACATACTGAAAAGACTGTATCACATTGGTGAATGTAGATGTGTTTAAATCATCGTGATTTATATTTCACCAAGGTCATGCGAGAATTTTCACTTTTTTGTATTATAAAGGCCAAAGACAAACCAACTGCAAAGTTTCTTTTTCTTTTTTTTATTGGATATTTTCCTTATTTACATTTCAAATGTTATCCCCTTTCTCAGTGTCCCCCCTCTGGAAAACCCCTATTCCATCCTCCCTCCCGCTGCTTCTATGAGGGTGTTCCTCCACCAACCCACCCACTTCCACCTCCTTGCCCTCAGTTCCCCTACAGTGGCACATCTATTGAACCTTTATAAGACCAAGGACCTCCTCCTATTGATGCACGACAAGGCCATGCTCTGCAACATATGAAGCTGGAGCAATGTGTACTCCTTTGTTGATGGCTTAGTCCCTGAGAGCTGTGGGGGGACTGGTTGCTTGATGTTGTTCTTTGCATGGGTTTGCAATCCCCTTCAACTCTTTCAGTCCTTTCTCTAACTCCTCTATTAGGGACCCTAGCCATATGTCATCAATGGGAGGAGAGGCCCTTGGTCCTGTGAAGGCTCTATGCCCCAGTGTAGGCGAATTCCAGCTCCAAGAAGCAGGAGTGGGTGGGTTGGTGATAGGGGAGAAGTGGGTTTGGAATAGTTTTTTTTTTTTCTTGAGGGGAAACCTGGAAAGGGGATATTATTTGAAATGTAAATAAAGAAAATATCTAATAAAAAACAAAAAAGAATAGAAAAATGGAACCGCATAAAATTGCAAAGCTTCTATAAGGCAAAGGACATTGTCAATAGGACAAAATTGCAACCAACAGATTGGGAAAAGATCTTTACCAATCCAACATCCATAAAGTACTAATATCCGATATGTACAAAGAACTCAAGAAGTTAGACTCCAGAGAATCAAATAACCGTATTAAAAATGGGATACAGAGCTAAACAAAGAATTTTCAACTGAGGAATACTGAATCACAAGAAGCACCTAACAAAATGTTCAACAACTGTAGTCATCAGCAAAATGCAAATCAAAACAACCCTGAGATTCCACCTCACACCAGTCAGAAGGGCTAAAATAATAAAGAAAAAAGAAAAAAGAAAAAGAAAAAGAAAAAAGAAAAAATCCTCAGGTAGGAGCAGATGCTGAGGAGGATGTGGAGAAAGAGGAACACTCCCCATTGTTGGTGGGAAGGCAACCTGGAAATCAGTCTGGGAGTTTCTCAGAAAATTGGGCATAGTAATACTTGAGGACCAAGCTATACCATTCTTGGGAATATACCCAGAAGATTATCCAACATGTAATAAGGACACATGCTCCACTATGTTCATAGCAGCCTTATTTATAGCAGCAAGGAGCTGGAAAGAATCCAGATGTCCATCAACAGAGAAATGGATACAGAAAATGTGGTACATTTACAGAATAGAGCTATTAAAAACAATGAGTTTATGAAGTTCTTAGGGAAATGGATGGATCTGGAGAATATCATCCTGAGTGATGTAACACAATCACAAAAGAACACACATGGTATGTATTCACTGATAAGGGGATATTAGCCCCAAAGCTCCAAATAACCAAGATACAATTCACAGACAACATGAAGCTCAAAAAAGAAGGAATACAATAGTGTGGATACTTCGGTCCTTCTTAAAGAGAGAACAAAATGCTCACAGGAGCAAGAAAAATGTAGAGCAGAGACTGAAGGAAAGGTCACCCAGACACTGTCACACCTGGGGATCCATCCTATACACATTTAGCAAACTCAGACACTATTGTTGATGCCAAGAAGTGAATGCTGAAAGAAGCCTGATATGGCTGCCTCCTAGAGGCCCTTCCTGAGCAAAATTTCTAAAATGAGTTAAATTGACTTTAATTTATATGACTGCTAGAACTTGTATACTATATTTGCAAATTGCATAGATATTATAAAATAGTTGAGAGAACTTAATGAGGACATGAAGTTAAAAAGAGTAAAGAAATAATAATAATTTTTAAAAGAAATCAGGAACAAATACCAGAAGTTGATTTCTGAAACACAGATTGTTGATTCCACCTGGTGGGTGAGACATTAATACATAAGTTTAGATTTCAGAATAAGATGTATAATATTAATTTAGATTATAAATAAAAAGATATATAAATGAATTCCTTCTAGAAATCTCATTTTAAAGTGCTTTAATATTTTTTAGTCTAACATTAAAAAACATCATGACCTATATAAGGAGAGTCATAGAGTATGTTCAGTTCTTAAGCAGTCAACTCCGTACCTGTCCATATATTTACTTTGAATATGATGGCAAAGGAGAATGGAGCATAAAGTAAAAAGAGCACTGATGAAAAAAAAGTAAAGCATTTTCAATAGTTAAAAACAAAATTATATGCACACATATATAGTTTATATTGGTAGAAATGCCTTTGATCCTATTTGGTGGATGATTTTGAAGCAGCAAAGCCTTATTAAATAACACCTCAAGTATACAGGAAGATGAAATGTTGGCCATGCTCATTGTTTAGAAAGCTTTTAAATTTAGCTTTATTGATTCATTGCTCCCACTTCGTCAAGCCTGCATTAAGGGAGCTGTGTTCCTTCAACTCTATTCATTTTCTCAGGATCCTGTCAATTTTTAAAGCTTTGAGGAGCTAAATTTATAATGTATGGATTTAGATTAGAAATCCTGAGAAGAAAAGAGAAAATATTTATCACAGAACTCACTTCACTGGTAGAATGTCACCCTACCTGCTCCAAAGCAGAGAGATTTGTAACTTCTTAAAATCCATATTGTCCTTAGTTAGGAAGTCTAATGTTTCAAAGCTACAGCCTAGTTCCATTTAAAATATCTGTGTTGCTATCAAGAGAGAAAGGATCCTCAAATTTAATTTTCCTTTTCCTTTTCCTTTTCAGGTCATAGAGAATTACCAACCATTTAGAAATAGTAAGCCCAATACGACTTGCTTAACATGCATTTGGCTCTTCTTTCTCAATAGCAATGAGCTTTTCTAAGCATTGAAAAGATGCCAGAGGCAGAAAGGCCAATGAAAGTTTGATATATACTCAATTTCAGCCTGCTGGGATACATCACAAATATCTGAAGCTATTGATAATCAATGCTAATCAGAATTATTATTTTAAAGCAACAGATATATCACTCGGACAAGTCCTGCACATATAGCTAGATTAAAGTTTACAACTTCTGCTGTGAAATAAATTTTATCTGGAGAGATGGATTTTTGATCATGTTTATATTTCAAGAAAGATTCCTAGTCTGAATTTATATCATCCTTCTGAGACCCTGCAAACCCAGGGAACTAATCATTCTTGGTTGAAAAGACACAGAGAGTGATAAGATTTGCTTTGCAGTAACATTCCATTGTTGTTTTCTGAGTCAACGATGCTGAAATAACAATGCCTGTTCAAAATGATTACATGTGCATATTTAAAAAGAGTTGACCTGGATTTCTACTGTCCCATGAAGTTTAATATCTCAGAACCTTACTGGGAACCTTATCTTTATTCACATATGTACACACAAACAATCGAGGAATGTTGCTTTGCTCAGTGGACAGCATGCTGTTTCCAGCTCGAAAGTACAGAATATGTTGTACTCATTTGAAAGTGCAAGAATTAATATTTAAGCATGAAAAAATCAAGAAAATGAAAAACTGCCTTTTAAACTTTGACATCTATTGTAAAACATAAAGATGCATTAATAAGTTTATCATATAATAAACTGAATCTCTGAAACCGTACCTATGGAATAATTGTAGGCAGCAGTGTATCATCACATTTGCCTCTGGTACAATAGAACATCTCTCAATATGTAGCATTGCTGACTTCTAGCAAAGGAGTTATGGAGCAAGTAGATCTGATGAAACTGAAAGGTATGCTGAGTTTTACAATTGCTTTAAGTTGTTGAAATATAGCTTTTTATATTTCATTATTTATGATGTAGAGTAAAAATATACTATAATTCTTATGATTATTTACTACTCTTGAAGTGATACCTGCATGTTGGAAAATTATTTGAAAGCCATAAATGGACAGTGGAGGTTATAAGAATGAGATTGCTTCAGATCAAACTTAATTGTAAACTGGATTAATTGTAAATTGTATATGTGCAGAAAATAAAACAAACAGCAAAAGCAATTTTGATTATTATGCTATTTAGTCTGTCTGTATCCTAATTTCCACTACAGAGACTCTCTACTTATCTTATTGTACATATATTATTGCTTTATAAAATGTATCCAGTATTAGTTTTGAAATCATGTGATATTTATATAAACCATCATGTAGTCATTACACTTCCTAAGGCAGTTCTGGAAAGATTGTGATGAATAAGATAGCAATGGCTTTGCTACTCGTGACTCAAGATTTTAACTCTGGATCTTGTTTATAAGTCACACCTATTATAGATTTTAAGAGAAACCCATGTTTCTTACTGGTTAATCTTCTCTCAGGAATATTATAGCATGTAGGGTACACTGAAACCAGAAATTTCTGTCTTCAACACTTTTAGTTGGAGAACATAAAATTTGTCTATACTCTCACATTTATCAAACAACATAAGAAAGGGTGAATGTACAATATATTTAATTGTTTATGTTACTTCATATAGCCTGGACATGAAATTTTATTTGTGTGTGTGTGTATGTGTACAAATTTAAGAGGGAAGCAGAAGTCATGGAGGTCAGATAACTACTTGTGGCAATTTGCTCTCTTCTACCTTGTGGTTACCTGGAGTAAAATGAAGTCATCCAGCTTGGTGGTAGTCATGTCTATATGAAGAATATGAATTACAAATAAATATGAATGGTTTGAGAATATGTTTGCTGATCAATTTACCCCTTAGAGCAATACCAAAGTTTTTACTCATAAAACTTAGTTCCAGTGGAATTGTGGAAAATCTGAGATTTTCTTTAACATAACTCTGGAGGAATTACTTTGTATTAGTAAGGACTATTGTATTTGAATAGAAAAGTATTAAAGTTTGTGTTTTATTGCTTCTCTTATAAGCACTACCAACTCTTACATTAGTTATATGTTTAGTTGGTTGAAGGCTGATAGTGGTTTGAGGGATAACTTTAAAAGATGTAAATTATGAAATGTGCAATGCAATTATGAGTATAAAAGAGTACAGATGGAATGTCTCTTTCCTGTAAAATACTACACATGAGGCCCTAAAATATACATATCATTATAATATTTTTCAAGTTAGTGAATAAGGCATAAATATCTCTAAATCTTTCATCAGCTTATTTACCTTTATGAAGAATATAATTAAAAATATTTTATATATTTTAGTCTGCCTTGTAACAGGATTGATTATATTCTTATCCTAAAGCATCTTGAATTCCCACCTAGTAAGTTAAGTTTTCTGTGTTTATTTTTGAGATAGTATCAGAGAATTTCTCCCACCCAAACCTCCATATCTCTCAAACCAAACACTTTTCTGCTCTCCTTTATATTCACGGTTTCTTTTTCATAAATTTTAATTACATGCATGTATATATTTGTATATATACATGGCCAAGGAATATATACAAGGACAGGAAAAATTGGAAAATAGGGACCTCCTTAGAGAAGGGAAGGGATGTAAATACAAAAGGAGAATGGAGATACTTAAAATAACAGTATGGATGACTGAACGAGCCACAGTGTATCATTTCATTTTTTCTTTTAATAAATAATTAACATAAGAAAATGTTTCACCCACTGTCTTAGTCAGGGTTTCTATTCCCGCACAAACATCATGACCAAGAAGCGTGTCGGGGAGGAAAGGGTTTATTTGGCTTACTTCCACATTGCTGTTTATCACAAAGGAAGTCAGGACTGGAACTCAAGCAGGTCAGGAAGCAGGAGCTGATGCAGAGGCAATGGAGGGATGTTTCTTACTGGCTTGCCTCCCCTGGCTTGCTCAGCCTGCTCTCTTATAGAACCCAAGACTTCCAGCCCAGGGATGGCACCACCCACAAGGAGCCCTACCCCCTGGATCACTAATTGAGAAAATGCCCCACAGCTGGATCTCATGGAGGCACTTCCCCAACAGAAACTCCCTTCTCTGTGATAACTTCAGCCTGGGTCAAGTTGACACACAAAACCAGCCAGTACAATTGATCCCTTGTCAACTTGACACACAAACACATCACTATTAAGCCTCAACCCTTATTTTCTTATTTGTCCCCAAGATCTAAAGTCCCATAGTCTTTACATATTAAAAGTTCAATAAATTTAAAATGTCCAATATCTTCTAAAATTCAAAGTCTCTTAACTACGTGTTCCACTAAAATACTTTCTTCCTTCAAGAGCGAAAAATATCAGGGCACAGTCACAATCAAAACAAAAGGGGAATGCCAGGGCCAATAAGTGGGAGAGGGTGGGGTGGCAGACATGGGGAGGGGGGAGGCAACAGGGTTTTGTTTTTGTTGTCTTTGTTTGTTTCTTTGTTTTTTGGAGGGGAAACTAGGAATGGAGAAATTTACATGTAAATAAAGAAAATATCTAATAAAAAAAGAAAAAAACAAAACCAATGTCTGGGATCCAACTCACGATCTTCTGGGCTCCTCTAAGGGCTCCCTTCTCTCTGATAACTTCCGCCTGTGTCAAGTTGACACACAAAACCAGCCAGTACATCCACTTAAAATCTTAAATGTAGGGGAATGGAAAACCAGTAAGAGTTTACAAAAACTGTAACAGGAAACATTTAAAACAAAGCATAAATATTACACCATTATAAAAAGAGTCTAAATTAGCTTTATCTTCAAGTATTCAATACAGAAAATATCACACTGTTTTGTGGATATAGTGGCTATCACTATTTTCAAATGATTATTTGTATTTTTCTTTTTTTTTTTTTAACCACTGCTGTGACTTTGAGATAGAATCTGGAAATTATCTAGATAAGTTTATGTATATGAACTATAAATTTAAATGGCAGGTCAAACAACACCTGTTGGAAAATTTTATTCAGGAGAATTTTAATTTATTAATTAAACTACTCATCAACCTCAGCTGTACTCACTAATGAAAGTAACTGGAATAAATCATCACATGACTTTTTCATGAAGGCATTGGGGAAAATGATGACTCACATAGGAAATTATTTTGTTATATTTAAGTAAATAAAGCCCAAGATTAAAGTGAATTTTAGACACTTAGATATTTCTGAGGGTATGGTATGAAACAAGAAGAATGGATGTGAAGAGCTATGCCTCCCAGTATAAAACAAGCATGGGAAAACATCATTCCTGTTGGCTTTTTAAAAAAAGCCTTACTTTTAAAAAATGGATTTTGTTTGCTTGTTTGTTTGTTTGAGATTTTTTTTCTCAACCTGAGTAGTCTCCAAGTTAATTCACAGGAAGGAAGATGTAGCACAGCATTTGCATATAAAGACTACTTAAAGCTCTATTGGACAATCAAGGGCAATGGTGACAACGTTTACTGTTCTGGGAGGTTCAGGGAGACTCATTATCACAAACTCTAGGCAGAGTAGAAAATAGCTGGTACTGGGCTTTTACATTTTTATTTACTTAATTTATTTATATATTTTTAAAACAGGAAATTGACACATCATCTACATCATCTTTGTTCCTCTCATTGTGGTCCAGTCTGTCCCCACTCTTTCAAATTCATGCATTTATTACCATTATGTGTGTGTGTGTGTGTGTGTGTGTGTGTGTGTGTGTGTGTGTGTGTTTGGGCAAACTATCAAGTCACTCATATTACTAGAATAATACTGACTATTCCTAATTTACCCTCTGTCTCCTTTGACCAATTATAGTTCTTCATCTAGACATAGACCTTTTTGAAAGCATCTGCTTGCATTGGCTTATGAACTAATGATGTCATTATGTAAGTCTTGTTAAGGTTACAATATTGTTTATGTCCATGGTTTGAAATGTCCCTGTTATATTTAGAGTAAAGTATGTAGCAAAAAATATACCATTTTTCTGGTTCTCACAATAATTCTGTTTTCAATTTTGGGACTTTCCCTCATCCATAGGAATAATGGTAGATATATCATTTCAGGTTGGCCACACCACAAACTCTATTCTAAGTAGAAAATCACTAATATCATTTATACCTATTGTAGAAAAGAGTATCTTTGACGAGTGATGACATGTAAGCCAATGAATAGGTGGTAGAATAAATATTTCTAAATTAGAAAGTGCATTGGTTTAGAAAAATGATTGTAGTAGTTTCTTCTCTAGATCTATGGCCTGATTTTAGTTGCTCTTCTATTGCTGTAAAGAGACATTGTGACCAAAGCGACATATAGAAGAAAGCTAATTGATGACTTGATGGGACTAGTGGTAGCATGTAGGCTAGCATGAGACTGGAGCAGTAGATCTCTTTATCTGTATGTAGGAAGCAAAGAGGGGGAGGAGGGGAAGGGGGACAGGAAGAGAAAGAGGGCCAGGGAGAGGGAGAGAAGGGGAAAGGGGGAGGGAGAGGGAGAGGGGTCACCTAACACATGGTTTTGTCTAGAGGAAATGTATGAACAGAAACAGATCAGAGACTGAAGGAAAGGCCATCTATTCAACCAGTCCAACTTGGGATCCATACCATGCACAGGCACATGAAGCCTGATACTATTACAGATGCTAAGAAGTGTTTGCAGACAGGACCCTACCATGGCTGCTCTCTGAGAGGCTCTACCAGCCTCTCAGACTGGAACAGATGCAAATACTTACAGCCAACCATAGGGACTGAGGTAAAGGAATCCTATGGAAGAATTATGGGAAAGATTGAAAGGGGTTGAAAGGGATGGCAACACCATAGGAAGAACAACAGTATCAGTGAACTAAGATCCCTCAGAGCTCCCAGAACCTAAGCCACCAACCAAAGAGCATACATGGTCTGGTCTGTGGCCCTGGCACATATGTAACAAAGGACTACCTTATCTGGCCTCAGTGGGAGAAGATGCACCTAATTCTGTAGTGACTTGATGCTCCAGGGAAGTGGGTGCTAGGGGGAATGATGCAGGGGTGGGTGGGTGGATGAAAGGGGTGGGTGGGTCCTCAGGCACTCTCTCAGATATAAACTGGAGGGAGAATTGGGTGAAGAACACTGCGAGGGAGATTGGGAAAGGTGGCAACATTTAGAATGTAAATAAGTAAAAGAATAAAAGAAAAAAGAAAAAGCATTTGAAACTCAACAACAACAACAACAACAAAACTAAAACAAAACAAACAAACAAAAAAATTCAAAACCAACCCATGGTGAACTACGTCTACAAAATGGACCATATCTTAATTCTTCCTGAATAGTTCATCAGCTAGAACCAAGCATTCAAATGTCTGAGACTACAGGGCCATCATCACTCAAACCACTACAGACCTTAACCAGTTGTGAGCTAGGCTGATAGTATCAGAGATTAATTTCTTCCTTTTGATCATGGCTTGAAATACAGTAATATAATAGTTTCTTGCCTAAAATGTAAAAGTGACATCACTGCACATGTTTTGCTGGGCTTGTACTTGCTATGACCTGTAGACCTTCATCTGCATGGGACAAGTTGCTCTACTCCTTGAATTGCTTGTACGAGAAATTCCGGTATCATTAGTCAAGTGATCTGGAGAAAGGTTTCCAGGCAGTTGTAGCTTGATTTCTCTGAATATTATATCTAAATTGTGTAGTGTCTACAAGAATTTTGTCTTAACTTCAAGTTGTGGAACATAACAAAGGACAATGGGAATCTACTTTCTTCCCTTAATCAAAATCTTGAAACACACACAAACACATACACACACACACACACACACACACACACACACACACACGCACACACGCGTGCGCACACACATACACACACATGCAGAAACAGACACACAATTGTGATAAAGCACCTTAAAATACTTCTTGGGAAGCAAAAACCTTCCTCATTTCTTAACTTTCACTTTATAATCCATCATCCAGGGAAGTCAGTTTAGGAATTTAGTGGCAGGACCTGATGCAGAGAGTATGAAGTGTGCTGAGTACAGGTTGGCCCTATATGAGTTGCTCACTCTGTTTTATTATACAGCTCACCTTTTCTCAGTTCTGGCACCACCCACATTTATTTAGGACTTCCCAAAACTATCAGTAACTATGAGAATTTTCTACAGACCTGCCTATAGGTAATCTTATAAAGGCATTTTATTAAAAAAAAAATGACAAAAATTATATACTTATTTGTTTGCTCACTTACTTATTATAATGCATTATGCCTATAGTTTTTAGTCTTACTCCTCTCAATTTCTTCTCACCTTTCCTCTGATCCAGACCCACTCCATTTTAGTTTCTCATTAGGAAAAAAACCAGGCTCCCTAAGGATAATAATACACTGCAATAAAATAAATATAATAAGATGAAATTAAACCTAATACATCAGCATTATCAAAACAAATAAAAGCAATAAATAGAACCCAAGAGAATGCACAAGAAACAGACATAAACTCTTTATCTTTGGAATCCCATCATGATATTAAAGTAGAAACTGTAATATATACACAAAGGATGGGTAGGTGTAAAAACAATCAAGAAAAAATATAAATATATAACAGAAAAAGAATATTAAATAATATACTATAAAATAAACCAAACATAGAAAATAATAAATAATTTTAAAAATAGTAAAAATAAAAATTAAAAAAATTAAATATGAAGAACCATGTAAAATATTATATGCCAAAGAATTGCCAAAGGTATCACTGAGTTAATTTTTTGTTGTCCATCTAATTCTGGACATACTGCCTACCATTAAGAGTAGTTTATATCCTTTGTAATACTTTCTTGAAAGAGCTTAAGAATTACTAGGAAAATTTTTAGGATCATCATTAAGAATAAAGAAATCATTTACTTGTCTATATAGCATCACTACAAGACAATACATCTTTGTAGTTCTGCAGAGATCTGCTCAAAAGGGTCCACTAATACTTATTGACTGCTATATATTTTTAATAATAACAGGAAAAACGTATTAATAGCAGTAATCTTTCCTAAAAGGATTTTCTCCTGGGCCTTACCTATAAGAGCAAATCTGTCATGCATTATTTATTAATTCAAAGCAGACTCACCTCAAGAAAAGCACCTACTAGTTATTAGCTTGTTGGCTCCTGACAGAATTTGGGGTGGGGCATGTATCCACTTCTCCTTTCAGCGTCAGCACCCCATCTGGTTTAAGACCTGTACATGACACTTCAGTTTCTGTGAGTTCATATGTGTGTAGGTCATGGTGATTTCAAGGACCTTACATACTTGGGGTCATACATCACCTCTGGCTCTTACAGTCCTTCCACCTTGTTGGAATTCCCTCCCTTACTTCTGTAGTAGCCAGGTCTTTACACTAAAGAGGATTGAAGAAATTATTTTCACATGAGTAAATTATCACATTTATCCATACACCTATCTTATATTTTAGTATCTTTGACTCTATCTGTGGCTTGCAGCCCTCTGCTTGTGAGGCTGTTGCTGGAAGTGGGGCTATATAGTGAGTGACCTTTTCATGGTCCCTTAGTGTGAGAGGGAAGAATAGACAGACATATCTCATTTAGAGTTGAATGTTCCAATGTTCCTCATTCTCTGCAAAATTTCTGTCTGTAGTGCTCCAGAACTGTTTACATCAACTTCAGGATACAGTTTCTCTGAGGATGAATGAACAAGGTACTGATCTATAAGTCCAGCGTTGACATTTCTCCTTAGGTAGCATGCATGAGTAATGAATATGTGGTAACTCTTTTTTAATTCCATAGCCTCTGGCTTCTGAGATGTTAGAAACATCAATAATATTTGTTTTACTCTCCCACTCCCTCCTCAGATCTACTCTTATATCTTCTTCTCCATTTAACACTGCTCTCCCACTATTGTCCTTACCTTGCTGTAAACTCTTTAAATAACAAAAAGAACCCCTGTGGTATGATAATTATATTAGTGAATTAATGGCATTAATGTTGATGGACAGCCACCCATTTTTTGATTGTGATTTATGGGCAGGTGGTAACACATAGTTGAGACTACTAGTATGGATAAGAACCAATGGGATGGTATCTTAAGCCCTAGGAATGATTCTAAAATTATTTTGTAAAAGTTCATGGTATCAAAATCCCTTAAAATTTTTACATTTAGATGTACCCATGAATTAGGGCAACTTTTATGCTTCATTTATCTGTCTGTCCATCATCTATCTATCTATCTATCTCTCTGCCTATCTATCTATCTATCTATCTATCTATCTATCTATCTATCTATCTATCTATTTATCTATCTATCTATAGTAGTTGTTAAAGTAGAACCTCACAAATGACTAACATGCAAACAGAATAGATATTTATAAAATACTCAGCCATAAATAGGAGGATGATAGCACATAAAGTCCCCTAGGACCGAAAGATCATCAAGAGAGAAGGGTGATGAAGACTCTAGAAATCTAAGGATGGGAAAGACCAGGATGAAACATCTTTAGCCTGACAGGACTGCTTGTTCATAAACTAATCACAGTTATGATTCTAGCATGATCAGGTTAGTGTCCCAGGAGTTCTTGCGATTAGTAGAGAAAATGAAGGCTAATTTTTTAAGATTGTATATATTGGTAGTTCAACCAGCTCCAACTGATGGTCCCATACCAATGAGAAGATGGCCAACACATTTTGGGATTTGTGGCTATAAAAATAACAGGGAGGTCATAAGTTGTCCTTAAAATTTGCTTTTCAAGTGCTTTCATAGACAAACAGGGGACTTAAATATCTAATAAACTTGTAGATTGTGCATAGTCCGATTGGAAGGCTGGTTCTATTATGGAGGGTATTGTAAAATAATTTTCACCATCTAGGTTGAATTGAGTGTATGATTAGTGAGGTAAATTCACAGTTTAATGCTTTTCTAAAGACAACTATGCTTTGTAAATTTCATATTTGCTATTAAATTAGAAAGTAATACTGAAATTCAAGTTTTTACACATTCTTTGTTGAGGAAAGAATGCTAGATAAGTGATTGATGTGCTATAAATAACTTCTACACTTTATGTCTAGTAAATACTTAATAAAATGTGGTTTTTCAATGTTTCCTAAGACACCATTGTCATCAAAAGTTTATGGCAATTTGGCTAATCATTTTCTTCTGTTTCTCATTCTAGAGCATATTTCTAGGTTGTTGTCTTTTTCATAAGCTAGGATCAGCAACTATAAGTTAATAACAGAAATGCTGACTCTGTTGAAGTTTCAATTTTTGCTGATTGTCTTATTCAAGTTATTGTAGTTTGCACATACTTCCACTTTTCAAATAGTATCATACCATGTGTGTGTGTGCGTCAATAGATTTGTTGAGTCTTTCAAAACTCATATACAGCTGAAGTATACCTATTTTTCTGATTGTTGGGCATGATAAAACATACATGTATTTTGAACCAGGTCTTCATATTGGACTCATTGGTTCTCCTACTTCTAATATATTACACAAATACATTATAATAAAAATATATATTATTTCCTGTAGATTATCCCTCTCCATTTTCAAAATCAATAAATCATACATATTTTCAAAAACAGCCATATAAGTATTGCATTATACTGTACAATAACATCTTTCCAAGTTAACTTACATGACTATCATTATGAGTATTACTTCCAGTTGATATTATAATTTGAACAAGGTTTTCAGGTATATCAACCATTTTCTCATTTATTCTCAAGGATAGTTTATAATTTTATTTTAAAGGATCAAATTTGAAGCTCTCACATGTTGAGAGACTTTCACAAATCTCACTGATTAATGGTCAAGGCAGAGTTTAAATTCAATTCTTTCACACAGAGTTCAATATAAGTTTTTTGCCTTTCTTTCTCTTTTTCCTGCTTTGAATCTGGATGTACATTGAAATAATATAATATTCATTACATTTGGTTTCCCAGTCTTGTCAGAGAAAACCTGTGTTGTCATATAATAAAAAAGAGATTGACAGCACACTTTTGTTTTGAAACAAATGTAATAAACTGTAATTATATTTAATACAAAGATACTAAAGACAAAATTTTACTAAATTTGTAATAATCCTTATCAAACACAGAGTACTAGGGCATCTTAAGCAATTATTTGGATTCATTCTACCCTTTCAATGGGGAAGTGTAGCAGACCATTATTTGAAGAAGAACGACTCCCTAGACTTAAATAGTATGCAAACACAAAGAACATTTACTCTGCTAAAGTTACCAGCATGGGGCGGGGCGGTCTCCATCCACCAAGATGGAGATGCCTAGTGAATGTACAGATTCCTTTCTAAAGCCTGTTAATGGGATCCCAGTGAGGAGTAGATGACACTTAACGTTTCTCTATCACATTTGGTTGGCTCTATTTACAGTGGTATGGGTGTCTTTGAGACTAGTCAAGTTCTAGGGAAATTTGAGGACTCTGTGGGACCCTTGCTGATTAACTACTATTGGCTCTGCTTTGGTTCAGGTCAAGTGACTGGACAGCTCCTGACAGCTCCTGATTGGCTGCCCTCAAAGGGTTATTTTTCCTGGAACTTGATTTGTTTTGGACCCGTCCGGTATTAGTAAACAGAAAGGTGGGCCTAGTCCTTAAACTACCAGTTTGGAGCGTGTCAGTGAATCTGCCTGGCTTAGTCCCTGGCTTGGCCTACTTTTCTCCCTTTCAGAAGGACATCTTTTTTTTTTT
>NW_022196891.1:4602880-4633249 GCF_008632895.1 Mastomys coucha
TTTTTTTTCTACATGTGATCTAAGCTCAGTCCTTGTTGAGTAACATTGCTTTTAAAAATAACTATATGTCAAGCATAGTACACCTTGGAAGCTTCTGAAAAAAAAATATATATACAATAAAATATATGAAAAATTCCTACATTTAGGTTAGGGATATTTTACTTATCCCTGAAGAAACTGCTATTATAAATATATCTCTGTGTTTTACTAATTTTTTTGGTTTATAAAATTAATGTTACAAATGATAGATTTCTACTAAATATTTGTTTTGAAAGCTAAATCATCATTATTATGGTTCTAAAATAATGTTAATTAAAACACAGCTATGAAGTACATTTTTAAATGTGTATTTTATTTTCCCTAAGTGCATTTTCACTGGCAATCAACAAGGTTGCTTTACATATGTGAGACAATCATTTTAAAAAATTTCTATGGTATTACTCTCCTGCTTCTCAGGTCTTTAAAATGCTTAGAGTTTCAAGTATTTCACCTACTTTCTTATTTATTTATTTATTTATTTATTTATCTATTTATTGTACTTGATGGTGTATAATCATATTTTAAAGTATCAAAACATTTCATAAATTTCCAAAGTGTACTACAATTTACTTATAGTCACTTTTAAAAGCAGTGTTATTTTTCAAAGACTTGGCTTAGATGACATAAAAGCAGTGTTATTTTTCAAAGACTTGGCTTAGATGACATGGCAGGGTAGGGAATATCCACATGGAGTTCTTAAGATGGCAGGGTAGGGGATATCCACATGGAGTTCTTAAGATGGCAGGGTAGGGGATATCCACATGGAGTTTAAGATGTTCTATGACTGTGGGTTTTCATAAGCATTAAGTTCAGCTCACTCATTAGCAAAATTTCATCATTAGCATTTTTGTACTCAATGTAATTTCAGTGTTTGAGAATGTGGTTATATCCAACCGTTTTATTTGGAAGATTACTTTTTATTGTTTTCTTTACAAATATAGATAAATATTTAGCACTGGGGCTAAGATACAAAGAGCCACAGGTGGAATAAGAGTTTTCTCTGGCATCAAACGTGCCTAGGGCTTCTGTACATTTGCCTATTCTCTTACAACACAAAGGGAAGAGATTATGGAGGACACTTACTCCATATTCTGGAAACCCAGACTAGGGATACACTCCTGTCTAAGAGTTAGAAGGTATAATTGAGAATGTTTATTTAATCCTGGATACTGAGAATCAATACTGATGAGACACATCCATGGAGGAAAAATTAGATAAGGTTCTAGACGCTGTGCAAAGCCTTGTACAAAGCGTACCTCTGTGGTAACATCATTATCCTGTTCATACATCTATGGGGTTCTAGGATCTCAATTAAACTTGTTAGGACATACATTATCCTCTTCACTCATGAGCGAGTATTTCTAAGTTCAGTATGACTTGTCCACAAAAAGTGAAGCTCTGGACAAAAACATACATGGGGTGATATACATGATAGGCTCTAGGGATTTTGGTTCTTCATTCTTGTCTTTTATGTACATGTATTTGTTCCTGAGTATGGCCATGTATCCTTGATTTGAATATAAAATCTCCCCTTCTCAGTAGTCATTAATTTTCAGTAGTTTCTTTTTGTCTACTGGTATGACACCATAAGATTTTCTCTGCACTCTTCCATGTTATCATGTCTATTGGTATTGACATTATTCAGGATTTGTTTAAAGAAACCATATATTTTAGAAATTTGGTGTTTATCTATCACCTTCTTTGTATGAAATACAATCTCACAACAGATTTCTTGATCCTTTTTTTTTTTAATTTTTTGACATCACCTCTACAACTTTCCCTGAGTCTTAGGTACAGAAGTTGTGTTATAAAGATATCTGGTAAGGACATGTTCCTCACAAGTCTTTGGTTTCTGTAATATGAGTATTTGGATTTCTTTTGTAAGGTCTTGGTTTGGTACAGAGAAGCAGTATTGATGCAAGTTGGGAACTAAATGTGTCTATCTGTCTGTCAGTAATTATTTAGAGTGAATTTGGTTTATCCTCTAAGATCCATAACTTCATTAGCCCCACCATGTTGGCTCTGTTTCTAGAACCACGACTTGTTTCTCACCTGCTGATTTGGCCTTATTTCCAATTACACAGTGTTGGTTGCCACCAGGAGATGAGTGTCACAATTACAATTTCAGGGATTTTTTCTTATCTTGGTCATTGTTCTGGTTATAAATGCATCTGGTAAAATATGCTCCTCACAACTCCTTCCAGCTGTAGCTGATGGAAAATAAATTGATTGCTTCTCATTTTTGACAGCATGCATGTTTCAACTTTAGTAGTATGTAAGCTAATCTGTGTACAAAAGAAGGCTTTCAGGTAAGGTCCACGCAAGGCATATCTTCTGAATTATGTGTCCTGAGTGTGAAATGGCTTAAGTGTAGAGACTTATTTTCAACCTCTGAGAAGCAACTACATTCAACTTCAATATAAGGGTTTTTAGAGAATAACTTTGATTTCTCTATTAGCTGTTGTGGGAAGCATAGATAGCTCCCCCAAAATTTAAGTATGTTAAGATTTTTGAAGGCTTATCAAATATTCTTAGTGTGAGTGGTTCCTTACCAATCTTCCTTTCTGTCCCGGATTTCCTCCCTTCCACTTCTTCAATTAAAGTACCCATGTAGTACTTTATTTTCTCTTTTATATTGCCTCACACAGATGGATTATACAATGAATAGACATTGATACTGATATCATATCGTATACATATGAGTCATGATAAAGAATCTCTGTAGGTAGTATTTGTACATTTATATATATATATATATATATATATATATATATATACATATATATATTGATATTCAAAAGGCAAAAGGTTCAAATGAGGACTCCTGAGGTTTTGTGGAGAGGAAAAACAAGGGAAAAAGGGAAAAGCTAGACTCATTCTTTTTACTCAGTGTTATTTTGGCTGTTTGGCAACTTTTGAGGTTTCATGTGATTTTAGAAAGGTTTTTTTTTCTATAAAGAATGAGATTAGGATTGCACCTACAGGTAATTATTGGATATAATGGTCCTTTTCAGAATATTAATTCTACATATCCATGAGGATTTTATGTCTTCCCATTTTTTTAGTATCTTTCTCTACCTCCTTCAGAGGTTTAAAGTTTTGATTGTAGAAGTTCTTTTCTTCCTTGTTATGTAGCTATTCCAAAATATTCTATTTTACTTGAGGGTATTTTGAAAGTGAGTGAGCCCATGAACTCTTTTCTATGTGTTTGTTGATGATGCATAAAAAATTATATTGATTTATGCAAGTTAATTCTGTGTCCTGACACATAGCTGAATGGTTTATCAATTCGATTTTTTTCTCTTAGGATTTTGAGACTCTGTAATGTATAACATCATGTCATCTTAAAATAAGGATAGTTTGATATCTTCATTCTGTTTTTGTAAATCTTCAATTTCAAGCTTTCACCACATTGCTCAAGGCAGTACTTCAAACAAAATACTGAAAAGGAATGGAAATAGCAGTATTTCTGTCTAGTTCTTTGGGAACTCTTATGATTGTTCTTTTAAGTCCTGCTCCCTTGGATCTTGCAGGTAATTGTCACTGGCAAATATTTTATTGGACTAGTTTGTTGAGGAGAGAAGATACTATCCTGATATTTCATTTTGTTTGTATATTCGCAGAAAGATATGGACCTATAGGTTGTCATTTTTAGTATTAACTCTGGTATTAATTAATAGAGGAGGTTGAAGCAGAAAAGAGAAAGTGAGTTGCTTGGACATAGAAATTTGGTGAGGCATTTGTGGAATGAAGTCATATGGACATTGTATATAACTTAGTATACACTAACATTTAAAACCACCTGTGACCTTATATTTGTAGAGAGTTTTGTAACTTGTAAACCATTAAAGTTCAGTAATTAATACTTCAAATAAACTAATTTTTATCTCTAAAGTAACAATTATTTTGATTTGTTGATTTATTTCAGTTCCAAACACTTGATTTTGTGGGTTTAATGCATCTCCGACTGACCTAAGTTGTCTAATATTAAATATAAGAACACAAAATAAATAAATATTTTTTACTTCCTTTTACAAAGTAACATTGAAGGCAATTTTATTTTTGCTCTCTCTCTTGCTGAGAAAGGAAATTTGGCTCCAATTGTATAAAATATTGTTTTAATTAGACCCAAAGAGAAAAATAACCTTGTTTTTTTCTCCACTTCTTTAATGCAAAAATTAACTTTAAAAGTAATAGTAACCATTTTTATGAATGTAGAAATACTTGTTTTCATTTCAACTCCCCATCAGAAAAGATAAATTACTCATTTCTTCGTGGACACAAAGAATTTGTTTATGGATATAAGCAAGTTTAAAAAGCAAAAGTACTCTACATTTTGGAAACCTTCATAAGTCAAAATTAATTCTATATACTGAACTTTTAAAAAGTACAAAACAAGAGAGAAAAGTCAGATTATAGATGTGCATCCAGATGTACTTCTAAACTATAACATTAGGCAAATACTGTATGTTGACTAATATCCTTCCTAATATTTACATCTTTTCTTGATGTAAAATTATTATCAGTAAAAATGAACAGGAAAGAATTACATAGAATGTCATTCTATGTACACTTTGTATAGTTTACATGTTTAGGTTTATTTTTATTAAACTTCCTTTCTCAATATTGATGAATGCCTCTATATTTGGCAGTCTGTACTATCCTGAGCACAGGGTCTCCAATGAAGGAGCTAGAGAAAGGACCAAGGAGCTGAAAGGTTTGCAGCCCCTTAGGACAAACAACAATATGAAGTAACTAGTACCCTCGGAGCTCCCAGGGACTAAAGCAACAACCAAAAATTATACATGGTGGGACTCATGGCTCCAGCAGCATATGTATAGCAGATGATGGCCTAGTCAGTCAATGGGAAGAGAGACCCTTGGTCCTGTGTAGATACTATGCCCCAGTGTAGGGGAATGCCAGGGCCAGGAAGTGGGAGAGGATGGGTTGGTGAGCAGGAGGATGGAGGAAGGAACAGTTTTTTGTTTTTTATTTTTTTCAGACGGGAAACCAGGAGAGGAGTTATCATTTGAAATGTAAATAAAGAAAATGTCTAATTAAAAAATAACAGAAGTTGTAGATTCATACGTATAATGAGGTACAGAATTCTAATTAGATATAGAGTGACTAAAATTTTTACTGGATTGGTTTAAGATTTATTTATTGACTTTAGTGTGTGTGTGTGTGTGTGCATGTGTGTGTGTGTTTGTGTGTGTGTGTGTGTGTTTGTGTAATTGTGCTATGCATGTGCACATAGCCTATCAGGATGACATCAGATAACCCCATCTATCCTTCATTCTTATTGCTTTGAGACAAAGTTTTTCCATAAAATTAGAACTTATGTGTTTTAGACTAGATTGACAGCCAGAAAACCTCGATCATTCTCCTGTCACTGCTTCTTCCAATTGTGGAATTACAGAACTGAGCAAGAGTCCATGCTCTGGTATCTGAATGCTGCTGCTAATGAACTTGTAAACACTCAGTCATATATCCAACCAGCCTCTGACTTAAAGTTTAAATCCTCATGGATTTTACATCACTATGTCAACCAATTCTAGAATAACTATATGTATGGTATGACACATATGCAATTCTTAGAACGGTAACTCTTATCACTGATTCCAGAACCAAATATGAATCCACTTAATGTATGAAGGATCTAAATGTGAAATTCAGAGGTAAAGGTAGAGAAAAGTAGATAAGAATGCTGTGAAAAAGAAATATCACAAAGGATTGCATTTACGTCGTACACAGATATGTTACTATTTCTGCCTTAGATGAAAAGATGAAGTTTGTATGTATGTATGCATGTATGTATGTAGATTGTAAATCAATCAATAGACAGGTAAAACAAATACTGAGAGAGACTTTAGTGTCTCCTGTGTACTACAAGGTACAATATAGATGTTTTTGACTAATAATTTATTGTAGCTATAGAATTCAACCTTCACTTAAAAAAGAAAGGAAGAAAGAAAATGAATATATACATGCATAGATAAACTGATAGAGAGGTGGCAGATAGTAGAAGAAAAATGAGCTATTCTGTAAATATGGACTCCTGTTTGATTTTTTTCACAGTTGAGGATTCCTTTTGTTTTTCAACAGTTACAAGTTTACTTAATATTGATGCTTGTTACAAAAACTTTTACTACTGCAGGCAAATTATATTTCTTTTCTATGTTATGTTAAAAATTATGGAGTAAAAATATTTGCATTTAGCTCAACAAAATCTATTTGGTCAAAAGATCATGTACGTTGGCACAGTATTGTTGTTCTAAATTTTAAGACAAAAGGAAAAAAAGCATGGTAGACCTCAATGTTCATCTGATGAAAACTTATACTATTTCATAAATATTATTTTTTGATTTTAGATTTTCTGCTTCTTGTGTTAAATGTTCTGCTTCACAGTATACTATAACCTGTACACACACATACAAATATGCATGTGTACATTTATAATACATGTCTACATACATGTATTAGACATGTATGTCGAGTCTATGAACTTAAAATAGCATATATTTCTGAGAAATATATATATAAATATGTATATATATATTTAGAGAGAGAGACAGAGAGAGAGAGAAAGAGAGAGAGAGGAGACAGCGAGAAGAGAGAAAAGGGGAGAACAAGGGAGAAAGAAAGGAAGAGACAAGAAGTTGGAGTGGGGAACAGAGATGTGGGACAGGAGGTAGGGGTAGGAGTGCCAGGGGTCTGGGGGGCAGAAGGACTGGGGGAAATGGGTGGCTCAGGGACTGTGGGGGTGGGGACTGAGAGGGAGACAGAGGGACACAGGTAGAAAAGCCCAAAACATGGCTGTACAGGCCTATATTTCTACATCCTTGTGAACCTTAAACAGGAGAAGGACTTAATGTTCAAAGCCAGCTTTAGCACCTAACAAAGACCTCGACTACATCATTTTTTTATTAGATGTTTTCTTTATTTACACATGTTTTTTGTTAGATGTTTTATTTTATTAGATGTTTTCTTTATTAATATCTCCTTTCACAGGTTCCCCTCCAAAATACAAGAGAAAAAGAAAAAAGAAAAGAAAAGAAAAACAAAAACTAAAACTAAAACAAACCTCTGTTCCACCCCTCCTCTCTCTGTTCACCACCCCACCCCCTCCTGCTTACTGGCCCTGGCATTCCCCTACACTGGGGCATAGAACCTTCACAGGACCAAGGGCCTCTCCTCCCATTGATGACCGACTTGGCCATCCTCTGCTATACATATGCTGCTGGAGCCATGAGTCCCACCATGTGTACTCTTTGGTTGGAGTTTTAGTTCTTGGGAGCTCTGAGGGTACTAGTTAGTTCATATTGTTCTTTGCCCTAACGGTCTGCAAACCCTTCAGCTCCTTGGATCCTTTCTTTACCTCCTTCACTGGGGACCTTATACTCAGTGCAATGGATGGCTGTGAGCCTCTATTTCTATATTAGTCGGGTACTGTCAGAGCCTCTCAGGAGACAGCTATATCAGGCTACTATAATCCAGAACTTGCTAGCATCCATAATAGTGTCTAAATTTGATGATTGAATGTGGGAAGGATTCGCAGGTAGAGCAGTCTCTGAATTGTCCTTCCTTTAGTCCCTGCTCCATAGTTAGTCTCTACAACTCCTTCCATGGGTATTTTGTTCCCTGTTATAAGAAGGAACAAAGTATCCACATTTTGGTCTTCCTTCTTCTTGAGTTTCTTGTGGTTTGTGGTTTGTACTTTGCGTATTCCAATCTTCTGGGCAAATATCCACTTACTAGAGAGTGCATACCTTGTGTGTTCTTTTCTGATTGGGCTACTTCACTCAGGATGATATTCTCCAGATCCATTTCTCCAAGAATTTCATAAATTCATTATTTTTAATAGCTGAGGAGTATGCCATTGTGTAGATGTACCATATTTTCTCTATCCATTCTTCTGTTGAGGGACATCTGGGTTGTTTCCAGTTTCTGGCTATTATAAATAAAGCTGCTATGAACATAGTGGAGCATATTCTGGGTATATACCCTGGAGTGGTATAGCTGGGTACTCTGGTAGTATTATGTCCAATTTCTGGAGGAACCACAAAACTGATTTCCAGAGTGGTTGTACCAGCTTGCAGTCCCACCAGCAATGAAGGAGTGTTCCTCTTTCTCCACAACTTCTCCAGCATCTGCTGTCATCTGAGTTTTTGTATCCTAGCCAATCTGACTGGGGTGAGGTGGAATCTCAGGGTTGTTTTGATTTGCATTTCCCTGATGACTAAGGATGTTGAACATTTCTTTATGTGCTTTTCAGCCATTCAGTATTTGTCAGTTGAGAATTCTTTGTTTAGCTCTGTACCCCATTTTTAATAGGGTTATTTGGTTCTCTCTAGTGTAAGTTCTTGAGTTTTTTGTTTATACTGGATATAGGCCCTCTATCAGATATAGGATTGGAAAAGATCTTTTCCCAATTTGTTGGTTGTCTTTTCATCCTATTGACAGTGGCCTTTGCCTTACAGAAGCTTTGCAATTTTATGAGGTCCCATTTGTCAATTCTTGATCTTAGAGCAGAAGCTATTGGTGTTCTCTTCAGGAAAATTTCCCTTGTGACCATGTGCTCAAGACTCTTCCCCACTTTCTTTTCTAATAGTTTTAGTGTATCTGGTTTTATGTGGAGGTCCATGATCCACTTGGACCTGAGTTTTGTACAAGGAGATAGGAATGGAGCGATTTACATTCTTCTACATGTTAACTGCCAGTTGAGACAGCACCATTTGTTGAAAATGACGTCTTTTTTCCACTGGATGGTTTTAGCTCCTTTGTCAAAGATCAAGTGGCCATAGGTTTGTGGGTTCATTTCTGGGTCTTCAATTCTATTCCTTTGATCTACCTGCCTGTCACTGAACCAATACCATGCATTTTTTTATCACAATTGCTCTGTAGTATAGCTTAAGGTCCGGGATGGTGATTCCACCAGTGGTTCCTTTATTGTTGAGAATAGTTTTTGCTATACTGGGTTTTTTGTTATTCCAGATGGAATTGCAAATTGCTCTTTCCAAGTCTGTGAAGAATTGGGCTAGAATTTGATGGGGATTGCATTGAATCTGTAGATTTCTTTAAACAAGATGGCCACTTTTATTATATTAATCCTGCCAATCCACAAGCATGGAAAATCTTTCCAACTTCTGTGATCATCTTCCATTTCCTTCTTCAGAGACTTGAAGTTTTTGTCAAACAGATCTTTTATTTGCTTAGTTAGAGTCACACCAAGGTATTTTATATTATTTGTGACTATTGTGAAAGGTGTTATTTCCCTACTTTTTTTCTCAGCCTGTTTACCTTTTGTGTAGAGGAAGGCCTCTGATTTGCTTGAGTTGATTTTATATCCAGCTACTTTGCTGAAGTTGTTTATCAGGTTTAGGAGCTCTTTGGTGGAATTTTTGGGGTCACTAAGTATACTATCATATCATCAGCAAATAGTGATAATTTGACTTCTTCCTTTCCAATTTGTATCCCTTTGATCTCCTTTTCTTGTCTAATACCTCTGGCTAGGACTTCAAGTACAATATTGAATATGTAGTGAGAGTGTGGGCAGCCTTGTCTAGTCCCTGATTTTACTGGGATTGCTTCAAGTTTCTCTCCATTTAGTTTGATGTTGGCTACTGGTTTGCTGTATATTGCTTTAGTATGTTAAAATATGGGCATTGAATTCCTGATCTTTCCAAGACTGTTATCATGAAGGGATGTTGGATTTTGTCAAATGCTTTCTCAGCATCTAATGAGATGTTCATATGGTTTTTTTCTTTGAGTTTGTTTATATAGTGAATTATGTTGATAGATTTGTGAATATAGAAGCATCCCTGCATCCCTCGGATGAAGCCTATTTGATCGTTTTTATGTGTTCTTGGATTTGTTTTGCAAGAATTTTATTGAGTGTTTTTGCATCAATATTTAGAATGGAAATTGGTCTGAAGTTTTCTTTCTTTTTAGGTCTTTATGTGGTTTAGGTATAAGAGTAATTTGTGGCTTCTTAGAATGAATTAGGTAGAGTACTTTCTGTTTCTAATTTATGGAATATTTTGAGGAGTATTGATATTAGGTCTTCTTTGAAGGTCTGATAAAACTCTGCACTAAACCCATCTGGTCCTTAGCTTTTTTAGTTGGGAGACTATTAATGACTGTTTCTATTTTACCAGCAAATATGTGATTGTTTAGATAATTGATCTGATCTTGATTTAACTTTGATACCTGGTATCTATTAAGAAAATTGTCCATTTCATCCAGGTTTTCCAGTTTTGTTGAGTATAGGCTTTTGTAGTAGGCTCTCATGATTTTTTGGATTTCCTCAGTGTCTATTGTTATGTCTCCCTTTTCATTTCTGATCTTGTTAATTAAATTAATGTCTCTGTGCCCTCTAGTTAGTTGGGCTAAGAGTTCATCTATTTTGTTGGTTTTCTCAAAGAACCTGTTCCTGGTTTGGTTGATTCTTTGTATATAGTTCTTTTTGTTTCTATTTGGTTGATTTCAGCTCTGAGTTTGATTATTTCCTGCCTTTGACTCCTCTTGGGTAAATTTGCTTCTTTTTGTTCTAGCACTTTCAGGTATGCTGTCAAATTGCTGGTGTATGCTCTCTCCAGTTTCTTTTTGGAGGCATTTAAAGCTATGAGTTTTCCTCTTAGGACTGCTTTCATTGTGTCCCATAAGTTTGGGTATGTTGCGGCTTCATTTTCATTAAACTCTAAAGAGTCTTTAATTTCTTTCTTTGTTTCTTCCTTGACCAAGTTATCATTGAGTAGAGTGTTGTTAAGCTTCCACATGTATGTGGGCATTCTATTGTTTATGTTGTTATTGAGGAGCAGCCTTAGTCCATTTTGATCTGATAGGATACAACGAATTATTTCAATCTTCTTGTATCTGTTGAAGCCTGATCTGTGACCAATTATATGGTCAATTTTGGAGAAGGTACCAAGAGGTCCTGAGAAGAAGGTATATCCTTTTGTTTTAGGATAAAAAGTTCTATAGATATCTGTTAAATCCATCTGTTTCATAACTTCTGTTCATCTCACCATGTCTTTTTTAGTTTCTGTTTCCATGATCTGTCCATTGCAGAGAGTAGAGTGTTGAAATTTCCCACTATTATTGTGTGCAGTGCAATGTGTGCTTTGAGCTTTAGTAAAGTTTCTTGTATGAATATAGATGCTCTTGCATTTGGAGCATAGAGGTTCAGAATTGAAAGATCCTCTTGGTAGATCATACCTTTGATGAATATGAAGTGTCCCCCCTTATCTTTTTTGATCACTTAAGCGTGAAAGTCGATTTTATTCGATATTAGAATGGCTTCTCCAGCTTTCTTCTTGGGACCATTGGCTTGGAAAATTGTTTTTCAGCCTTTTATTCTGAGGTAGTGTCTGTGTTTGACACTGAGGTGGGTTTCCTGTATGTAACAAAATGTTGGGTCTTGTTTATATACCCAGTCTGATAGTCTATGTCTTTTTATTGGGAAATTTAGTCCATTGATATTAATAAATATTAAGGAAAAGTAATTGATGTTTCCTGTTATTTTTGTTGTTAGAGTTGGAATTCTGTTCATGTATTTATCTTCTTTTAGTTTTTTAGGAAAATTAATTTTTTTTCTTTTTCTAGCATGTAGTTTCCCTCCTTCTTTTGAAGTTTTTGATTTATTACCCTTTGAAGGGCAAGATTTGTGGAAATATATTGTATAAATTTGGTTTTGTCATGGCATACTTTGGTTTCTCCATTTATGGTAATTGAGAGTTTTGCTGGGTATAGTACCCTGGGCTAGCATTTGTGTTCTCTTAGGGTCTGCATGACATCAACCCAGGATCTTCTGAATTTCATAGTCTCTGGCGAGAAGTCTAATTCTGATAGGCCTGCCTTTATATGTTACTTGACCTTTTTCCTTCACTGCTTTCAATATTCTTTCTTTGCTTTGTACATTTGGTGTTTTGATTATTATGTGACGGGAGGAATTAGACTTCTCTCTGCTTGCAGGGAAGGGCAGAGAGAGCTGTGGATCTACAGGTAGGAAGGATCCTAAGTCAGCTGCCCTGCTACTTCTGAGGCCTGTGCCTGCTAGCTGGTCCCGCCTTGACTCCAATATATTTTTAAAAGAAATACAGAAAGTAATAAGTGAACAGGAAGATCTGTGTCAGTAGTATGTCAGTGTTAGAAACTCTATGTTCAATCATAACACTGTTATTTACCAACTGGGAGAGGTCAAGATAGAGAATAATTATTTAGGTGATTTTTCTGATTTTAAAGACTTATTTTATATTTATATTCATTTCATTTTCTTAAAGCATGAATAAATCAAGATAGTATGAGGAACTGACATTACAGTGCCAATAAGCTTTGAGTATGATGTATCATATTTATGTTTTTATAGGAGGAATGAAAAAATGATTGTTAAAATGTTTCATAGTTCATTGCATATAACATTTGTATCAAAAACATTGGATGTATTATTTTAACACTGTAGGTTAAATGTACCTTAGAATATTTTTTTCATCTATACTGTTAAATAGTATACAAAAGATAACTATAATGCCTATACCTCAGAACCATATCTGTAAGTAGATTCACCTTTGCCTTACAGGAAAAATTTTGAAATAATTTTAAAGAGGATGAGAGGGAAGTTTCCATATCATGCATTTAGCTTTCATATTTCTGACACAGGTTTGCTCTCCAATTTCATTCTTCTTGTCATTGGTTTTGGCTATTTAGTACTCCTTTGTATTAATATCAATCACAGCAATTTAACTATTGTCTGATTTGTAAGATAAAAATTAACTTCTTATAAACTGAGTCTATATAAATTACAAAACTCAAAGTTCCCTTGCAGATATTCTTTGTATTTTTTCAATATTCAAATACTGTAATATTTTAGTTATAAAGAATTCTAATACTTTTATAAGTTATGATTTTTTTAAAAAAAAATACTATAATGTGAAAGTAACTCTCCCTTAATATAGAACTTGCTGAAGAAACAGAATAAATACTTTTCATCTGGTCTAAATTATAAAATTCTAACCACCTATTTACTTCTGATTGTGAAAAATTAATGATACTACTTGATTAAAAAGGAACATTGTTGTATCAACAAATGTGTCTTTGGACAAAATTTTTGAGTGCTTCGATTAAAATCCCCACTGATATCCCTTTCTGAAATTGTTATGTATTTATCTGAAAAACACATTCAAAATTTAATTATTAATTTTTAGTTTTATGATTTTATAAAATTGATCTTTATGTTTTAATATCCAGTAAGTTGTTGAATTGAAAATGTAGGTTGTCATAACAAAACTCAAATATTTATGTGCATAAGTGTTATGGGTACCTTTAGAGTCAACACAACTCAAACACCAGATCGATGTTCATAACAAAAGAAAATTAATCAACATACTTCACTTAAATTATTCTCCATGGGGTATGGGAGAGTATGATATATTTTTATCAAATCAACTTCCCTTTTTCCTTTTTAATTTCTTCCAATATCACATCATTTTTTCCTACAAATCCCACATGCTCTCTCTTTTCCTTTCCCATTTAAACACACTGAATCTATTTAGTTATTGCCAGATGTCTATGGCTACATGAATAAGTACTGTGGCACATGTAAGCCTTTCAGAGGCTACATTCATAAAAAAAGAAAGTTTTCTTCCTTTGGCAGCCATCATTGCCAATAACTTCCAAGCTACAGGAGGGACTGCATGAGAAGCTTCCCCATCAAGGCTAGGATACTGGTTGACCTCATCTCATGAAGGGACAATGCATTTAGTTAGAATAACTTTAAATTCATTTGGAGAAGGGCAATGATATATACAGCAAATAGTTTTTCACTTCAAGCCTCCATTCCTTTTGACTTTTACAAATTTCCCAGCTGTTCCACAATGACCCTTTAACTGAGCTATTAGAGTAGAAAGTATGAAACAAAAATATTTCTAATTTATTGGGAAGTATGGCTATAGTGGCTCTACCAGATTGTACTTTCCAGAATAGCTATTGCTAGGAGCATTTATTATTTATTGCCTATCTTGTTAACAACTTTAATTATGGACTTTTAATGCTTCAATGATGCCAATTCAAATGAGTTTGATAATAATTTTAAATTTAACAATATAACTACAGCACTACAACACTATTTCACAATTTCAATAACATTCATTGTCGATATTAAGGAAAGAGCTTGTGGGTATATATGTGTTTAGCACTGACTACTTTAAGTTAGAAGTTGGTTTAATTCTATGTACTAAAGTGTTGGCTTCCAGGGGCCATCAAGTAGAAGTTAAAAACTTGAAGGTGAGTTTCTTGAGATTGCTCTGCCTTTTCCTATTATTATTAAATATAATATTAATCACTCATTATTAATCATATTTTGATCAGATTTCTGCTGAATAAGGAAGATGTGCTGTCTGGTAGTGATGCTATATAGATAAGTAGATGACTTCTTAATTCTTAATGAAGATCCAATAAAAATTCCTAAATTGTATTAATAATTATTAAACTCTTTTATAATTGGACTGCTATTAATTCCTTTCTGATATCAAAACTGCATTGAGAAGACTACCAGTCTTCAAGTCTCATGAGTTAATTTCTTCTGAGACAGCAGAAAGTCATCTACAACTTACAGCACATTCCAAGAGGTTGTAAATCCATTAACCAAAGGTCATAAAAAGGGAATCAATAATTTACTATAGATGCAAGGACAGGTCTGTCCTTCCCTCCCCACTTGTGATTGCTTTCTTCTTTCTCCCAAGTGGGACTGACGCATCCTCACTTGGACACTTCAGCTAGTTGAGCTTTTTGAGTTTTGTGGACTGTATCTTGCGTATTTTGTACTTTTTTTTCCTAATATCCACTTATTAGTGAGTACCTACTGTGCATATCTTTTTGGGTCTCATTTCCCTCACTCAAGAAGGTATTTTCTAGTTCCTTCAATTTGCCTGCAAAACTCAGGATGTCCTTGCTCTTAATAGCTGAGTAGTATTTCATTGTGTAACCATATTTCTGTATCCATTCTTCTGTCATGGGACATAGGGGTTGCTTCCAGCTTCTGGCTATCAAAAATGAGGTCATCATGAACATAGTGGAACACGTACTTCTGTGACATAGTGGGACATCTTTTGGGTATATTCCCAAGAGTGGTATAGCTGTGTCTTCAGGTAGATCTATTTCCAATTTTCTGAGGAACCTCCAGATTGATTTCCAGAGTGGTAGTAGCAGTTTGTAATCCCACCAGCAATGGAGGAGTGTTCCTCTTTCTCCACATCCTCTCCAACATGTGTTGTCACCTGAGGCTTTGATCTTAGCCATTCTGATTAGTGTAAAGTGGATTCTCAATGTCATTTTGATTTGCATTTCTCTGATGACTAAGGACTTTGAACATTTCTTTAGGTGCTTCTCAGCCATTTGAGATTCCTCTGTTGTGAGTTCTCGGTTTAGTTCTATGCCCCATTTTTTGACTGGGTTGTTTGGTTTTTGGGGGGTTGACTTCTTAAGTTCTTTATATATTTTGGATATTAGCCCTCTATCAGATGTGGGGTTAGTGAAGATTTTTTTTTCCCAAATCTGTAGGTTGCTGATTTGTCTTATTGACTCTGTTCTTTGCCTTACAGAAGCTTTCCAGTTTCATGAGGTCCCATTCATCAATTCTTGTTCTTAGAGCATGAGCCACCGTAGTTCTGTTTAGGAAATTTCTCCCTGTGCCAGTGAGCTCAAGGCTCTTTCCCACTTTCTCCTCTATTAGATTCAGTATATCTGGTTTTATGTTGACGTCCTAGCTCCACTTGGACTTGAGGTTTGTACAAGGTGACAAATATGTGTCTGTTTTCAATCTTCTTCATACAAACATCCAGTTAGACCAGCACCATTTATTGAAGATGCTTTCTTTTTTCCACTGTATAATTTTGGTGTCTTTGTCAAAGATCCAGTGACCGTAAGTGTGTAGTTTTATTTATGGGTCTTCAATTCTATTCCATAGATCAACTTGTTGTCTCTGCACCAATACCATGCAGTTTTTATCACTATTACTCTGTAGTAAAGCTTTTCATGCATCTAAGGAGATGTCAGTGATGGTGGTTCCCCCAGCTCTTCTTTTATTGTTAAGAATTGTTTTTGCTATTCTGGATTTTTGACTTTCCAGATGAAATTAAGAATTGCTCTTTCCATGTCATTGAAGAATTGTGTTAGGATTTTGATAGGGATTATATTGAATCTGTAGATTGCCTTTGTTAGGATGGTCATTTTAACTATATTAGTTCTGCCAATCCATGAGCATGGGAGATCTCTCCATTTTCTGAGATCTTCTTCAATTTCTTTCTTGAGAGATTTGAAGTTATTTTCATACAGGTCTTTCACATTTTGATTAGAGTTACCACAAGGAGTTTTATATTATTTGCAGCTATTGAGAAGGGAATTGTTTTCCTGATTTCTTTCTCAGCCTGTTCATCCTTTTTATAAATGAAGGCTACTGATTTATTATAGTTAATTTTATATCCAGACATTTTGCTGAAGTTGTTTATCAGCTTAAGAAGCTCTCTGTTAGAATTTTTGGTGTTGCTTATGCATACTATCATATCATTTACAAATAGTGATAGCTTTATTTCTTCTTTACCAATTTGTATCCTCTTTATCTCTTTTTGTTGTCTTAGTGTTCTAGCTAACACTTTGACTACTATATTGAGTAGATATGGGGAAAGTCAGCATCCTTGTCCTGTCCCCGATTTAAGTGAGATTGTTTCTATTATGTCTCCAATTAATTTGATATTGGCTGTTGGTTTGCAGTAAATTGCTTTTATTTTATTATGTTTAGGTATGGGTTTTGAGTTTCTGATCTCTCCAATACTTTTAACATGAAGAGGTTTTGTATTTTGTCAAATGCTTTTCATGCATCTAAGGAGATGATCATGTGCTTTTTCCTTTGAGTTTTTTATATAGTGAATTATGTTAATGGATTTTCATATATTAAGCCAACATTGCATCCATGGGATGAAGCTTAATTGATCGTGGTGAATGATGGTTTTGATTCTTGGATTCGGTTTTTAAGAATTTTATTGAGTGTTTTAGCATCAATATTCATAAGCGATGTTGGTCTGGTGTTCTCTTTTTTGGTTGGGTCCTTGTGTGGTTTAGGTATCAGAGTAATTGTGGCTTCATAGAATGAGTTAGGCAGTGTTCCTTTTGTTTCTATTTCATGTAATAGTTTGAGGAAAATTGGTGTCAGGTCTTCTATGAAGGTCTGGTAGAATCTGTACTGAATCTATCTGACCCTGGGCATTTTATGGTTGGGACATTTTTAATGACTTCTTCTATTTCCTTATGTGACATGGGCCTATTTAGATAGTTTACCTGCTCTTGATTTAATTTGGTATGTGGCCTCTGTCTAGAAAACCATCCATTTCATCTAGACTTTTCAGTTTTTTCTAGTATAGTCTTTTATAGTAGGATCAGATGATTTTTCGAATTTCCTCCATTTCTGTTATTATGTCTCCCTTTTCATTTCTGATTTTATTAATCTGGATACTGTCTCTTGGCCTTTAGATAGTTTGGCTAGGGGTTTATCTATCCTGTTGATTCTCTCAAAGAACCAGCTTTTGGTTTTGCTGATTCTTCATAAAGGCATTTTCACACATAAGCCTCCTTAGAGTTTCTGGTAACTGTTCTTTTTTGTTGTTTTTGTTTTTTTGTTTTTATTTTTGTTTTGTTTGTTTGTTTGCTTTATTTTTTTTTCGAGAGAGGGTTTGTCTGTGTAGCCCTGGCTGTCCTGGAACTCACTCTGTAGACCAGGCGGGCCTTGAACTCAGAATTCTGCCTGCCTCTGCCTGCCAAGTGTTTGGATTAAAGGTGTGCACCACCACTGCCCAGCATGACTGTTCTATTATCCTAATAGAGATTTTTTACTGGCTCCCTGTCTTCTCACAAATAGCCTCTATTCTGGTGCTGTTTCTAGTATAAGGGACTATTTTTTTTAAAACATAACTCATTTTACTTTATACAGACATATTCTAAAATTAAGTCTAAAATCATTATATATCAAAAGATTTTTAAAGAAATACTGTCACCCCTAAATCACCAGAATAGAATATAACATAATAGTGACAAGATTAAACATCTCAAGGATAGTATTTTTAAAGTGGACTTTTTAAAGGTCATTATTCAAGTAGTTAATGCAGTAAAATCGAATATTGAAAGTAAATACCAGCAGTTACTTGTCAAAACATGTGGTTTAAAGATTTCTTATACAAGGCAATGCTCTTGTACAGCTTTCCTGGAGCATAAATACAATTTAACACTGATCTCTAAACCCTAACTTGATTTGTGACTGCTGACAGTGTCTAAGCAAAGGGATTAATGGCAAGGAGGTCCCTTCAGTAGCTACAGTGCTTATGATGAGTTAGTGTGCTGGTAGCTTTTAAGATGTGCCTCATAAAAATTTTCCTATATTATTGTCCAATATTGCCAGTATCACATTTAAATAGCATCAGTATTTCAAACACATTTGGCCTAATTGTGTTTTCCATTTTGGCCTTAGTTTTGAGAGGGAGACATTTTATTCAAGTCTTAGGACACTACTTTATACTTATGGTCATATATTTTCTATTGGATTATATAGAACATGGATGTAATTATTACTTCTAAATATGGGGATTCAAGAATTGAGAACCTATTAAAAATGTAATTCTTACTAAAGGCCTATTGTGACTTGCATATATATATATATATATATGTATATATATATATATATATATATATGCCCTTTTAATATGTAGTGTTACATGGTTTGAGAATTTATTTAATAATTGTCCTTCAATTAATAGACTCTGGTATACAATAAATATTATGGCATCAATCTGATCAGCAATGAGAATATTCATTAACTTTGTAACAGATAACTTATTTGTAAAAGATAACCTAAAGCTATGTAATTACTATGTGATTATATTCTCATTTCTTTATGACAAAATAAAATTACAGCTCAACTACTGGTGCAAGCAAAATGTAAATGTGAATGAGGTTTTTAATCAGACACTAAGCATGCCTACGTTGGTGACTGTCTGTGGAGAAATGGTTGCATTTTCTGTATATTGCAACAATTTCTTGTTGAATTACTTTGTGGAACTGAGCCTAGTAATAGACACATTTTTCATTACAGTGAAATAATACATATTATTTGGGAATTATAAGACCATCTGGGTTATTCTTTGGTATACTTATTTATATTGATATGCATAAATTCATTTGTGTTATGTTCACAAGCTACAATAGATGAATTTAAATCTTTTAAGAGATACCCAATGATTATATTTAGTTTTTGTAACTGTACATTTCAGTGGAAAGAGAAAGTAACTACTTATAAAAGAATGATTACTCCTAATTCCTTTATTCTGTAAAAATATTTTTATGAGGTCAACATCTTATCAAGTCTTATAAAGATCAATTCTAATTTCAGGAAGAATTTTTTTCCAAGTTACCAAACCTCAGTATGTTGAGTTGATACACCTATGGTAGCAAAAATAAGTTTATTATAAGGAAAACAATCATTTTAATATATTCAAAATTTCTAAAAGATTATTTTGAATAATTTTCTTTGTACTCAAAATTATGCACAAACTGTAAATTTTGTATACTTTAACTTAATAAGTAAATTTAAGTTAAATTAATATATCTTGACAGCAGTTTAAAAAGTCCAATATAATGAGTTAAGAAACTGGCTCAAGTGTGTGAATCTTGAGTTCTTTTCTCAATACTCACACGAACACTGGTCTACAATCACAGTGCTATTTAAGCAGAGACAAATGGACTTTTATATCTTGCAGGACAATCATTCTAGTTGAGTCTGTATTCACCACATTCAGTGAGAGATACTTTCTAAAAACTATTATAGATTTCTATTCATTCACCTACAGGGATGGGGATGTTGCAGACATCTCTAGACCGAGACCTGAATCTACGAGGGGTGTCCTTAGCTGTGACTCACAGCATTGAGGTTATGGAACCTGACAAAGCCACTCCAATTGCCATGCTGCAGTCCAAGTGGAACAATAGGGACACCATCCCCAGAACTTTCAACCCAAAATTTATCCTGTCTACAAGAAATGCAGGGACAATGATAGATCAGAGACTGAGAGAATAGCAAACCAATAACTGGTCCAACTTGAGACCCATCCCATGGACAAACACCAATCTCTGACACTTTATTACATTTGTAGCAGCCTTATTTGTAATATCCTGAAGCTGGAAGCAACCAAGATGTCACTCAACTGAAGAATGTGTCATGTGGCTCTTCGGCTCTTCAGAAGGTCTGGGCTCATCCTTCATGTGTCATGTGGCTCATTTACACAATGGAATAAGTTCTATTCAACTATTAAAAATGAGGCTATCATGAATTTTGCAGACAAATGGATGAAAGTGTAAAATATCATCCCGAGTGTGATAACCCAGACCCAAAAGGAAATGGATGGTATGTACTCACTAATAAGTGGGTATTAGTCTAAAGTGGAGAGAATATCCATGATTATAGACTGTAAGGACTTTAACAAGGAAAGCCCAACTGAGGATGCTTTAATCGCACTTAGAAGGGAGAACAAAATAATCCTGGGAGGCAGAGGACAGAAGAAATATGAGTGTGAGAAAGGAGGGGAAAAGGGATACTAACAGAGAGGTAGGATCAGGTATGGAGGAGGGGAAATAGGCAAGAAACCCTGAGGGGCAGGAGTATGAATGGAAATATGCAGCTTCTTTAGAGTAGGTGTGGAGTGGACCCTCTAGAAGGTCCCATAGTCCTAGGATGTGAGACAGTCCCACGATTCAATGTAGATGACCTTAGTTGAAATCCCCAACAGTTGGGAGATGACTCCTGAAGAAACTGCCTCCAGTAGATAGACAGGGACTTAAGTGGAAGAACAGGATTACAAACCTGCTGTCAAATTTCTGAGCCCAATTTGTTCCTGTCTAAAAGAAATGAAGAGAAAAAATATGGAATAGAGGTTGAAGGAAATGTTGTCCAGTAACTGGCCCAACTTGGGATCCATCTCATGGGTGACCACTAAAGCCTGACACTACTATTAATGCTATGTTGTGCTTATAGACAGGAGATTAGCCCAAAGCCCTCTGACAGGCTCTACCTACAGCTGACCAAGACAGATGCAGATATATACAACTAATCAGTAGACTGAGTTTGTGTACCCCTATGGAAGAGTTAGGGAAAGGATTAAAGATGCTGAATGGGATGGCAACCTCATAGAAAGATTAACAGTCTCAATTAACCTGGATCCTCAGGAGCTATGGGTGTCTATACTAAGCCACCAACCAAAGAACATATAAGAGGTGTTCTGAAGACCCTGGCACATGTATAGTAGAGGACTGCCTTGTCTGGCTACTGTTGGAGAGGATGAGCCCAGACCTTCAGTGACTTCAGGACCCAAGGAAGGGAGATACTGTGGGAGAAGGGGGAGCACCATCTGAGAGGCAAAGTGGAGGGGGAATGGGATGAAGAATTATTGGGAAAACTGGGAATAGGGCAGCATCTACAATGTAAATACAAAAAAAAATTAACTTAAAAAATCCAAACCAGCAAAAACAGGCCCCAAAACAATTATAAAATATGCAATGCTGATCACATCTAATTTTTTAATAAGTTTTTAATAAATCACATTGAATTTTTAATAAAAACCACTCACAACAAAAAAAATATTCTCCAGAAGGTCTTATTGTGGAATTCTACCATCCATTTGATAGATAACTCACACCAATTCATCACATGCATATCCAAAACTTACTATATTAGGAAATCTTTAAAATTCATTCTAAAATCATGTATATCTGCATACTGAAGACAGAATGTGCATGCAAAGTAAAATTATATAGAAATATGACTAATAAGTATCACCAGAAAGATTAGCAAAAAAACACTGGCCAACTTAATGCCATGAAAGAAACACAAACAAAAAACAAAAACAAAAAACAACAACAAACAAAAAGCAACATACATCTCTCTCTGATCTGGAGATTATGAATCAATTATTTACATTTAATCTTGCTGGCTGTGAGATAACAAGCTCTTTTCTTTCCTATGTAAATTATACACTGGCCATTCACTCTAATGTCCAGAAGAAAGTCCAGAATGAGATCAAAGCAGGTCGGCCCAATAAGGTACCAGCCACTTATGAAGCCCTGGTAGAGACAGAATGTCTGGACATGGTAGTGACTGAAACTCTGAGATTATATCCAGTTGCTAAGATGATTCAAAGAATCAGTAAGAAAGATATTAAAATCAGTGGTATGTTCATTCCCAAAGTAACAATGGTCATTGTATCTGTTTGTGCTCTTCACTGAGTTCTAAAATACCGGATAGAGCCTGAGGAACTCCACCCCAAAAGGTTCAGCAAGGAGAGGAATGATAGAATTAATCCCTATGTATTCCTAAATTTGGAATCTGGTAATAGAAACTGTATTGGCACAAAAGATCTTTTTGATGAACATAAAAGTTGTTGTCAAAATCCTACAGAACTTCTTTCTGCAACTCTTTGAAAAACAGAGTTTCCCTTCAAAGTAGATGAGAAATTATATTTTTCTCCAAAAGAAAATCCATTGTTCTGAACGTTGTATCAAGAGATGGAGGCATAAATGTTGATTTTTATCTTGAGTTCTATTATATTATTCATAGATTGCATCCTAAATACCTGAAATTTTTTAACTTACTTCTGGATAAAACCTAGATAAATATTGAAAAAAAAAATGAACACTTGTTATTCTTTCAAAGGGCAAAGATTTGACTTCTAGCTCATACATAGTGGTTGGCTCACAACTATAAATAACTCCAGGCAGGTCCGGAAAAACTGAGACTTTCTTATTGTCTCCAGACCTGCAAGGTTTACACATATAAATTTTCAGAAAAGTCATTCATACACATAAAGTAAAAATAAACAAATCTTAAAAATATGAGAAGGGTGCTAGGTAAAGACAGCCAACACTGATCCATCTCACATACACAAATACAGGAACACATGCACACCATTCACACACACACACACAAACACACACACACACAAACACACACACACACACACACACACACACACACACACACACACACACACACACACACACACACACACCACAGGAAGTCTAGTATACCAGGAACTTAGAAGTAAAACTCCCAAACTCCTATGCAGATGTCACTTAGAATAGTATAAATTGATTAAACAAACACGCTTCACAGGCCATTTATTTTCTGAAGCGTGTTTTACTGTTGGAGTTTTTTGCTCTACAACTTTGTATAATTTAAGTAACCTATCTTTATCATATTAATGGGAGTGTATTTTATAATTAACATCCCAGTGGACAGTTAGTTATAACCTAACTCTATGCCTGTCTACCTTTATTTAGGTTGAGCATTCATATCTCTCCCAAATCTATCAAATTTCCACAAACAGTTGCACATGAATCATTCTAAATCCCCAAATGATGATGTTAGAAGAGAAAGGAATCATGAAGTCATAAGGGAAGAGCTATCCTGAATGTGGTTATCAACGGGACATGAAACAGAAACTACTTTTCTTCCAAGTAAGAGTGATAAACTTGCAATCTGTGTACCAGGATAAGGTTTCTCATTCTACTTTACACTCTCAGACATCTGAGTCTTAAGCTCCTACCCACAAACAGTTACAAAACATCTTCAGTATTTTTAGGCCATAAACACCTCAGCAAAAAGACGTATCACCAGAACCTACCTCGCTTCATGTTGCTGTGAATATTGTTTCTCTAGGCAACCATCCCTGGAGGCTCCATTATCATCCAAAATACTGAGAAGAGTATCTCTATATGTTCTGGCTATCTGGAATCACACATTCTATTTGAAATTTTTGTTTACTTTGTATATTTAATGTTCTGGTTTTCTTTCACACACACATACAGTGTGTGTGTGTGTGTGTGTGTGTGTGTGTGTGTGTGTGTGTGTGTATTTGTGCCTTTATGGAAATTCTTCTATATTATATATTATGATCAATCTTTTTCCTCCCTCAATTTCACCCAGATCCTCCCTCCTTCTCACCCACACAGCTCACTACATAGGCCCTAACAGACAAATAAAACACATAAAAATGCAAAATCAGAAATGATAATAAATAACCATGAGACCAATAAGAACTTCCAGAAAATCCAAACAAAGCATTATGAGACAAAATGTCTACAAAATACTGTTGATTTCATTTTATGTTGGCCTTCTATTGTTGGAGATGGGGTCCACCCTGAGCAATGGTTTATAACCCAGGGAGACTTCATTTGAGAAAATTAGTTATTCTATGGCAAGTTGTCACCACTAGATTGTTAGGAGTGAACAATCATGTCCACTTTCCTCTCGATACAATGAGAGCCAATTTAGCTTCAGTTTTGCAGGCCATGTGCATGTTACCATATACCTTTTTGAATTCATATGTACATCACTAGTGTTCTACATAGAAGACATTTTTAATAACTTTAAAAAATTATGCTGCCATTAATTTTATGCTTTAATCTAAAAATGTCTGGAGATATTTGTTATAAGTGAATAAACTGATCACATAATTTTGGTCATCACAAGTAATGGAATGAAACATTTAAAATTTCCCAGAAGTCTCCACCTCTCAGTATACCACCAGAAGAGAATGCTAGATCTCTTGGAATTAGAATTATAGATGGTTTTAAGCAAGCCACCATGTAGGTGCTAGAAACTGAACCTGTGTCCTCTGCAAAAGCAACAAGTGTTCTTAACTGCTGAGCCACACATCTAGCCTCACTCATCTTTAAGACAGGATCTCTCACTTAATGTAGAACTTACAGACTCAGCTAGCCTGGTTGATTGGAAGACGGAAAAATCCTCCTGGTTCTGTATAAACAACATTGGGATTATTGGTAGGCTTTTATGTGAACATTAAGAACCAAACTCTGTGTGTATGTATGTGTGTGTGCTGGTGTGTGTGTGTGTGTGTGTGTGTGTGTGTGTGTGTGTGTGTGTGTTTGGTGTGTGTGTGTGTGTGTATAGACAACAAGCTCATACATTTATAGGTATATATACAAAAATATCTATACATATATAAAATTTATACATCAATTCATAAGTGTTTATCTGGCTTGCATTACCCTGTACCATATAACACTTATCTAAATTTTCTGCAAATATCAATAAATTATAGTCTATTTGGCAATAGTATGTTTGTACATAAACAATGAGATGATCATTACATTAATTTATTTTATTTTTAGTCACCAGGTGGCTAATAAATATTTTTCAGGTATGTTTAATTAACCATGTTGAACTGTGTTATTCTATTAAACACTATGTTTGCATAGAATATATACTTTATAAATAAAACTCCTATGTAGAACAGTATTGTGTATTTAGCTTTTCATTAAAGAAATAATATGTCAAAATAATAGTATATTATATGAAATCAATTCAGAATTTTGAGTTATATGGTAATATTCATGGTTCTCTATATGTTAGTTTGAACTATTCTGATATTTGGAATTATACGACACTGTGGGTTTGTTTATATTTTTATTGTGACAAGTGAATTTGAACACAATTGATGTCCAGTGTTTGTCTTAGTTAGGGTTTTACTGCTGTGAACAGAAACCATGACCAAGGCAACTCTTATGAGGTCAACATTTAATCTGGGTTGGTTTATAGTTTCAAAGGTTCAGTACAGTATCATCAAGAAGGGAGCATGGCAGCATCCAGACAAGGGAGTTGTGGAAGAAACCCAGAGTTCTACATCTTTATCTGAAGGCTGCTAGGAGAAGACTAACTTCCAGGGAGCTAGTCTGAGTGTCTTAAAGCCCGTGCCCACAATAACACTCTTCCTCCAACAAGTTCAAATATCAGTGCCATTCCCTGGGTCAACCATACTCAAACCATCACATTGTACTCTCTGGCCCCCATAGACTTATTCAAACATACGCATCTATTGGATCCATACCTAAACATAGCATAATAAAAAATAAATGTAGTCCAATTTCGAAAGTCTATAACAGTCTCAACAATTTTAAAAGTTCAAAGTTCAAAGTCTTTGCTAAGATTCATCCAGTCACTTAGCTGTAATCCCTCAAAGCAAGATGGGTAACCAGCTGAGCAAACTCCAAATTCTGCATCTCCATGTCTGATGTCAAAGTGGTCTTCAGATCTCCAAATCCTTTTTCATTTTGGTTGACTGCAACAAACTTCTTTCTCCTGGGCTGGTTCCACTCCCTGTTAGCAGCTTTCCTCAACACATATGTCGTGGCTCTGCCATCTTTAACAGTGGGGGTTTCCAAGTCAACTTTAGCTTCACAGCTTCTTGTTACAATGTCTGAGATCCACACATCACCTTCTGTGCTCCTCCAAAGTGTTTGGGTCATTTCTTCAGCTCTCCCCTCTTTAGCACTCTAGGTTCTGGCTGACTCTATGCCACTGCTGTTGCTGTTCTTGATGATCATCCTATAGTACTGGTATCTCACACACACAGGGTTCTTTTGATGCAAATAAGCTATTGGTGAACAGCCTTTCACAGGCTCTTGGTGCCAAGCTTAAACTCCTTTGCATGACCCCTTCAGTCCTGGGCCATCAATTGTAATTGAGGTTGCACCTTCACCAATAGAATTTCATGGCCTCTCACAGTGCCAAGCCTCAGCTGCTCTTCATGACCCTTTCATTCCTTCAAAACCAGTACCACCTGGGTGACTTTTGCACATTGTAAAGTACAGCTGCAGCACATGGTACAAGCATTGCTAGTTCTGGAACACAACTTCTTTCTGGTCTCAGAAAAGACTTTCCAGAAGATATCACTTCAGTGATTCTGGTCTCTTTTTAATCATTCATTTCTTAACTCTAGCTAACCAGCATCAATTGTCTCAGTAGTCCCTTCAATTATAGACTCTAGAGCCAGAGCCTTCTGGACAAAGCTGCTGAATTCTGCTGCTTGCTGGAACTGAAATATGGTCCCCTTGTTCTATTACATTATCACCAGCATTCTGTTCTCCAACTACTTCACTGCCTAAGCTTGTCTGTCCTGGAACTTGCTCTGTGGAGTGACTTTGAACTCAGAGACCTGTATGCCTATATCCTAAGCAGTGGCTTTAAAGTTTGGTCTACCAAGCCTGGATTAAAATTTTTCTTCACTGAAGACTTGTTCTATTCTAGGCTGTCCGTGTACTCAGAGTTCTACTTGTCTTTGCCTTCTTAGGTTGAAGATTTGTACTGCCATTCCAGGACCTAAACTTAGCTGGGTGGAATCTTCCCCCAGGTGACTACTCCATTAACTCAATTTAATATCCTTAAACACAGGATTCAGCTCCATTTCACTTCTTTATGCCCTTTTAATCTTAAGCTATATTTTAATATTTTTTTCTTTCAGTTTGTTATATTTATTTAAAAATGTTCTTTATTAGACTTAACCAGAGAACAAAGTCTATGATGGACATTCTGAGACTTTGGTTGTCAGTGCAATTAATCTGAGTCTCTTCACCTTAGAAGCAGGCAGACTCTTCAGACAAAAGCAAAAGGTAGCCACATTCTTCACCAAAATGCCACACAAACAAACTCTCGACCAATATTGAAATTCTCCACTGAAACTTCCTTGGACAAGTCCACACAATTCAAATCACTCTAAGTAACAAACTTTTCCACATTTTTACTAGGGTAGCCTTATTAAGCCACATTTAAAGAATTACACTGATTTTAAATCGATAGTCCTCAAATCCACATTCTTCCAATCAAAAGCATGGTCAGACTTATCACAGCAATACCCCACTCCTGATATCAAGTTATCTCTTGGTGACATACTGCTGTGAACAGAAACTAGGACCGAAACAATTCTTATAAGGTTGACATTTTATTGAGGCTGGCTTTCATCTTCAGAGGTTCTGTCATCAAGGCAGAAGCATGACAGGGGTGGTGCAAGAGGAGCTGAGAGTACTACAATTTCATCTGAAGACTGTTAAGTGAAGATTTACTTCCACAGAGCTAGGGTGAGGGTCTTAAAGCCCATGTCCACAATGACACACTTCCTCTAACAAGGCCAACCATCTTTACACCATCACTGTATCTGCTTAAATTTACATAAATTAGCCTGCTAAATTTAACTATGGAACTAGTTTATATATTTTATAATTAATTTTGATTAAGATATATACTTATAGTATCTTTATTGTTAAGGTTTTGTCTGTTGCTATGTATTGTAATGCAAAATTCTGGACCCTAAAGTCTGGTTGTATCCAGTGATGAGGAGATCCTCATGTACAACAAATAATGCAAATAATGCTATGCAACCTTGCTCCTTAGCTTAAAACTATTAGGTGAATAAAGATGCCTACAGCCCATAGCTCACAGAGGAGAGGTAGGTAGAACTTTTATTTATGGGTGTGGGCCTGAGACAGACCTGTAGGAGAGAGAGAGGAGAAAGGTAAAAAAGAAAAGACACCATTGGGTAAGTAAATCACGGGAACATGGACATAAGGGCTAGTCACTTGTAATAAAAGAGGCTCAGGTAGAAAATGACAAGATATGTCATGGAGTCATTGATTGGAAGTAAAGATAATGGCTTAGAGAGTTGATATCTGCCCAGCTCTAATGTTTTAAGGATTATTATAAATACAAAGGTTCTATTTCTTTTATTTGGGAACTAAATTATCTACAGTAGGCTAGAAACCACAAGTATTTTTACTGCAATACTTTATAATATTTATAAATAAATTTAAAAGCTACTAAAATTCACATTTGACAATGTATACTGTATCCATATCCAAAAAATTTGCTGAAATTTAATATTTGTACATATGTATCACACTGACTTGCTACTTAGAAGTCACCTTTGTAGATAAAAATATTTTGCATTAAATTAACCTTTAGGTGTAGTAAGTACTTTGTTGACATGACTATTTTTGTATTATGCAAAGTTATTATGCTCAGGTCCCAGATGTCAACCCTGATCTGTCGGGGTTATGTTTTTTGACCAGGATAACAAATATGCTCAATTATGGTAGTTTGTGAGAACCTAAGTATGAAATCTGAAAAACTCATAGCCAATTGTAGAGCAAAAACAATGCTAAATTTAACAAAAAGTGCTGATGATGCAGAGAGAAACGTCATCGAAAAAGTTTAGCTTCTAGCAATAAAGACGCACATACAAGCTGGGCAGCGCTGGCACATCCCTTTAACCCAGCACTTGGGAGGCACAGCCTGGTCTACAGAGTGAGTTCCAGGATAGCCATGGCTATACAGAGAAACCATGTCTCAAAAATCCAAAAAAAAAAAAAATACACATATATATATAACTGAGAATTTTGATATCAAGTAATACTTGGCTTAACTGTTGCTGTGTCTAGTAAACAGACAAACTATACATTTAAGCAGATATATTTTAATATATGTTGAGACAGAATCAAATGTTATTGCTATCATATCTCTATTCACTGATAATGAGAGAATATCTTTTATATGTGAATTTTTTGGTACATGAATTAAGGACAGAATGGCAGAATAATCAGCTAACACTTGTTTTTGTGCATGTTATAACCACCATTTCTTCTTAGTCTAATTATTATTTTATAATTTGGGGTATAAAATGTAAACAAATTGGTGAAATTCCCCAAGTTGGTGAAAGAAACTTCAATTTTCTAAAAGATTTAAACTGGGAAAGTAGAATGATGTAGTTCTTATTTTTTTTTCTTTTAGATATTTTCTTTATATACATGTAAATTTCTCTATTCCCAGTTCTCCCTCCAAAAAACAAAGAAACAAACAAAAACAACAAAAACAAACCCCTGTTGCCTCCCACTTCCCCATGCCTGCCACCCTGCCCTCTCCCACTTTCTGGCCCTAGCATTCCCCTACACTGGGGCACAGAACCTTCACAGGGCCAAGGTCCTCTCCTCCTATTGATGATCGAATTTGCAATCCTCTACTATACACATGCTGCCAGAACAATCAGACCCCTCCATGTGCAGTCTTTGGTTGGTGGTTGAGACCCTGGGAGCTCTGAGGGTACTACTTAGTTCATATTGTTGTTAGTCCTAGGGGGCTGCAAACCCCTCAGCTCCATTGGTCCTTTCTCTAACTCTCACTGGGGACCCTGTGCTCAGTTCAATGGATGGCTGTGAGCCTCTACATCTGTGTTAGCCAGGTACTGTCAGAGCCTCTCAGGAGATAGCTATATTTAGGCAGGCTTGCCCTTCCTTCAGTCCCTGCTCCATAGTTAATCTCTGCAACTCCTTCCGTGGGTATTTGGTTCCCCATTTTCAGAAGGAATGAAACGTCCACCTTTTGGTTTTCCTTCTTCTTGAGTTCCTTGTGGAATGTGGGTTGTTCGTCCTGTATTCCAAACTTCTGGGCTAATA
>NW_022196891.1:4633889-4647259 GCF_008632895.1 Mastomys coucha
CATGGTATTGGTACAATGACAGGCAGGTTGATCAATGGAACAGAATCGAAGACCCAGAAATGAACCCACGCACCTATGGTAGTTCTTAATTTCATCATGGCTTGTTTGTCTAAAAGTAAGGAACTCCTGGGCCTTGTATGTTTGTGTTATCAGTTAACATGACAATTTTCTCATTAGTTTGAGTTCATAGAAAAGCATTATTACTCATGCTTTAATATTTCTGGACTCTAAATTTTATTTTGCCACTTATTTATGAAAACTAAAGTAAAAAGTCTTCATTTTATCTTACTATGCAACTTTCTTTATCTCAGCTCATAAAGAAGTGTATATTTTGCCCACTTTTTGTTACATAAACATAGCTCCAAGTCCTTCTGTAATTCCCATATTGCTTATTATAAGACTTGACTAATGCCACTACTGCAAATGTCCATCACTAGTTTCCTAGATATTAATCTGTGTGATTTCAAGTAACTATGTTGTATTATTTTAGCTCAGTTTCAGTCATATGTGCCCCCACAAGGTCCTCCACATTCTAGCATGGCTATAATGTTGACCTAACTTTGTAGCTCATAATACCATGTTGCAGTTTCAAAACACACACTCTTGAATGACAAGTGATATGTCAGGAAAGTTCACAAGTAAGGTCAGCCTTGTTTCCTTGTACACTTTGTGGTTCGCTTTCAAATGCATTTTGGAATATTGAATATGTGAAGTGTGCTTTCAGAAGCTATAAAATCCATGAAAGCAAGATCACTGGAGTAGCCTGCAGTTTTTGAATATATTCTGCCCAATTTTTCTACCTACCAGTACCTAGTATCAAATATATGAACAGGTTTTTGCCTCTTCTTCTTGATCCATGGTATATTTTAAAGAACCTAATAGTTAAAGTTTCTGATGGAATGGAAAATTGGCTAAGCATCTGCCTCCATTGAGGACCACTATGGAGGGAAATGTCATTCTCAACTCTTACTTATTTTGCACAGTCAAATATTTGAAAATATAGGTAGGCATAAGGGTTATGCTAAATGCTTGACCTCCCTTGAGTTAGACTGTATAGATAGGTTTCCAAGTAAGTATTATTTCCTGGAAATAGGTCTGCACAAAGAATAAAATTTTTAGGGAAAGTAAGGGCTTGATTCACTTTCTGACTCCAGCAGACTCTATATCACTAGCATATGGTCATCACATCTCTTGCTCTTCCGCCCCACCCCATATGGTAAGTATGCTAAGTTTAGGCCAAATAAACCTACCAACATTATTTTGGTGATACAATCTGCTTTCAAGTTTTAAACATTTGCTCACAATTTAAACTGCCCTGGTGTATTCAACTCATTACCCTAACTTATACACATTCTATTTGTCTTGTAGGTTGAGAAGAACTTGAAATCTTTAGAAACGTGTGTTGGTCTTGGCAGCTTGGAAAATTGTAATCATTGCATTTCTTGAACACACTTCTTTTTCTAACCAAATGATACTTTACTGTTTTTATAATGTATGTTTTTATTCTAGTATAGGTACATATGTACATGTGTATATATGAGGCTAGAAGATTGCATCAAATGTTTCCTCTATAATTCTCCACCCTGATTACTTGAGAAGGGACACTCATCTGATCTGGTAATACTAGCAGGCAATCCAGCAAGCACCTGTTTCCCCCCGCCCCATGTTTTGGTTATCTCAGAGGTAAGAATATAAGCCCTTACTCCTGAAACTGGATCTGTACAGGGGTGGTAGTGATTTAATCTCAGGTCCCTATGCTTATGTGGCTAGCAAGTTATAGGATAATCCATTTTCCATGGCCTGCTCTAGATGATATAGTCATTTTTAACTTTTTCCTCTCCATGTTATGATCTTGATGCTTTATTTTATAATGACTGGTATTTGAAAGACAGGAAAAAGTCAATTACCTTTTTCCACCATAGGTTATTCTCTTCATTTAAATTTCAAATGCAGTCTCCCTTCCAAGTATTCCCAGTCTCCCTTGCTCAAACCCTTATTCTCTTAACATTTAGTCTCAGCCCTTCTCCCCTTTTCCTCGAATAGGGTGCTCCCCTACTCTCTCACCCACCCCTGCCTCATCCTCTAGCATCACCTTAGGCTGTGGCAACAAGCCTCTACAGGACCAAGGGCCTCCCTTCCCATTGATGGCAGATAAGGCAATCCTCTACTACATATGTAGCTGGAGTCATGGATTCATCCAATGTATGCTTGGTGGTTTAATCCCTGCGAGTTCTGCAGGGTCCCAGTTAGTTGATATTATTTTTCTTCCTATGGGATTACAATCCCCTTAAGCTCCTTTAGTCCTTCAACTAATTCTTCCATTGTGGGTCTCAGGACTCAGTCCAATGGTGAGCTGTGAGTATCTGCATCTGTCTTAGTCAGATGCTGGTGGAGCCTCTCAGAGGACAGCCATACTAGGCTCCTGTCTGTGAGCATTTCTTGGCATCAGCAAATCTTGGCATTTGGTGTCTGCTGAAGAGATGGACTTCAAGGTGATGCTGTCTCTGAATAGTCTTTCCTTCAGTCTCTGCTCCACTTTTTGTCCCTGTTTTCCTTTAGACAAGAGCAATTTTGGGCTAAAAATTTTGAGATGAGTGGGTGGTTCCTTGCCTCAACTAGGGGCCATGTCTATAGGAGGTGGGCTCTTCAGGTTCTATCTCTCCTCTGTTGGGAATTTCAGTTAATGTCATCCCGTTTGGGTCCTTGGACCTCTTGCTTCCCTGACATCTGAGACTTTCTAGAGGACCCTCCCAATTCCTACTCCCATTGCTACATATTTCTATTCATACTCCTGACCCACTGAACTTCTCTTCTGTCTCTTCCTATACCTGCCCTGCCCCTTTCTTTTCCCTCTCTCCTTCTCTTGTCCTTCCCTCCCTCTACCTACCACAATTATTTTGTTCCCACATCTAAGTAGGACTGAAGCATTGACACTTTGGTCTTCCTTCTTTTTAAGCTTTGTATGGTCTTTGAGGTATATCAAGGGTATTGTCAGTTTGGGGGCTAACATCCACTTACCAGTGAGTAAATACTATGCATGTCCTTTTGGGTGTGGGTTATTGCAGTCAGGATGATGTTGTCTAGTTTGCCTGCAAAATTTATGATGATGTTTTCATTTGTGATAGCAGAATAGTATTCCATTGTGTGAATGAACCACATTTTCTGAATCCATTCTTCAGTTGAGGGATGTCTGGGTTGTTTGCAGCTTCTTATTCTAGCTATTACAAATACGGCTGCTATGAATTTATTGGAGCACTTATCTTTATGATATGGTGGAATATCACTTAGGTACATGCCCAGTAGTAGTAAGCTGCATCTTCAGGTTGAATTATTTCCAGTTTTTTGAGGCACTGCCAGATAGATTTCCAAAATGGTTGTACCAGCTTGCAATCTCACCAGCAATGGAGGAATGTTCATCTTTCTTCATATCCTCACCACCATTTGCTGTTATCCAAGTTTTTTATCTTAGCCGTTCTGATAGGTGTAAGATGTATTCTCAGCTTCATTTTGATTTGCATTTCCCTGATGACTAAGAATATTAAACATTTCTTTAGGTGCTTCACTTCTATTCAATATTCCACAGGTGAGAACTCTTTGTCTAAATATATACCCCATTTTAAATGGGTTATTTCGTTCTCTGGTGTCTACTTTCTTAAATTCTTTGTATATTGTGGGTATTAGCCCTCTATTGGATGTAGGGTTGGAAATGATCATTTCCCAATCTGTAGATTGCAATTTTGTCCTATTGACAGTTTATTTTGCCTTATAGAAACTTTTCCATTTTATGAGGTTCCATTTGTCAATTGTTGGTCTTAGAATCTGAGACATTGGTATTTTATTCAGGAAAATTTTCCCTGTACCTATGTGTTCAAGGCAATTTCCCATTTTTCTCTTCTATTAGATTTAGCATATTGGGTTTTATGTGAAGGTCCTTGAGCCACTTGGACGTTAGCTTTGTACAAAGGGAAAAAATTGATCAATTTTCATTCTTCTACATGCAGACAGCCAGTTGAACTGGCACAATTTGCTGAAAATACTTTCCTTTTCCAATGGATGGTTTTAGCTTCTTTGTCAATGATCAAGTAACCGTAGCTGTGTAGGTTTATTTCTAGAACTTCATTTTGATTACATTGACCTATCTGTCTGCCACTGTACCAATACTGTGCTGGTTTTATCACTATTGCTCTGTACTAGAGCTTGAAGTCAGGAATGGAGTTCTTTTATTGTTGAGCATTGTTTTATCTATCTTGGAATTTTTGTTATTTCAGATAAATTTGAAAATCACTTTTTCTATCTCTGTGAAGAATTGAGTTAGTATTTTGATGGTGATTGCATTGACTCTGTAGATTGTTTTTGGTAAGATGGCCATTTTTATTATGTTAACCCTGACAATCCTTGAGAATGAGAGATCTATCCATCTTCTGAGGTCTTCTTTGATTCTTTTCTTCAGTGACTTGAAGTTCTTGTCATACAGACCTTTTACTGGCTTTGTTAGAGTCACACCAAGATATTTTTTATAATACCTTGTGACTATTGTGAAGGATTTTATTTCCCTAATTTCTTTATTAGCCCATTTATCCATTGAGTAGAGAAAGGCTACTGATTTATTTAAGTTAATTTTATATCCAACTACTTTGCTGAAGTTGTTTATTAGCTGTAGAGTTCTCTGGTAGATTTTTGTTTGCAGTTACTCATGTATATTATCATATTATCTTCAAATAGTGATACATTTACTTCATGTATATTATCATGTGTATTATCATCTATATTATCATATCATCTTCAAACTGATACATTTACTTCTTCCTTTCCAATCTGTGTCCCTTTGACCTTCTTTTGTTGTGTAATTGCTTTAGCTATATCTTCAACTACTATATTGAATAAATAGGGAGAGTGTGGGCAACTTTGTCTTGTCCCTGATTTTAGTACAATTGCTTCAAATTTTTCATCATTTAATTTGATATTGGCTGTTGGTTTGCTATATATTGATTTTTTTTTTTTATGTATAGGTGTAGACCTTGAACTCCTGATCTTCCCAAGACTTTTAACATGATGGAGTTGTATTTTCTCAAAGCCCTTTTCAGCATCTAATGATCTAATGTTTTAATGATCATTTTTTTTTGAGTTTGAATATATAGTGGAATATGTTGATGGATTTCCATATATTGAAACATCCCTGCATCCGTGGAATGAAGTTTACTTGATCATGGTTAAGGGTCATTTTTATGTGTTCTTGGATTAGATTTGGGAGAACTTTATTGAGTAGTTTTTATCAATATTCATAATGGAAAGTAATCTGAAGTTTTTTTTCTTTGTTAGGTCTTAGTGTGGTTTAGGTATCAGCTTACCTATAACTTCATAGAACTAATGAGGTAGTATTCTTTCTGTTTCTATTTGGTGGAATAGTTTGACAAGTATTGGAATTAGACTTTCTTTGAAAACTTGATAGAATTCTGAACTAGAACCATCTGGCCCTGTGGTATTTTTGGATAGGAGAATTTTAATGAATGCTTCAATTTCCTTTTGGCTTTATGGGTCTCTTTAATCTGTTTATCTGATCCTGATTTAACTTTGATATCTGGTATCTTTCTAGAAAATCCTCCATTTCCTCTAGATCCTCCAGTTTTTTTGAGTATGGAATTTTGTAGTAAGATCTGATAATTTTTGTTTTGTTTCATTTTGTTTTTTGTCTGATCTGCTTTCCCTCACTATGTTGGAGTTTTCCTTCTATTATCCTCTGGAGCAATGGATTAATGGAAAAAATTTTTCAAATTTGGATTTTGCATGGAATATCTTGGTTTATACATCTATGGTAAATGAGAGTTTTGCTGGACTGGCATTTTTTTTCTCTTAGGGTATGTATGACTTCTCCTCAAGATCTTCTGGATTTTAGAGTCTCTGTTAAGCCGTTCAGCATAATTCTGATAGTTCTGATTTTATATGTTACTTAAACTTTTCCCCTTACCACTTTTAATATTTTTTCTTTTATTTTTGTGCATTTGGAGGTTTAAATATTATGTGTAAGGAACAATTTATTTTCTGGTCTAATCTATCTGGCATTCTATAAGCTTCCTGTGTGTACGGTCATCTCTTTCTTTATGTTAGGAGAGTTTTTTTCTACGGTTTTGTTGAAGATATTTACTGGCCCTTTGAATTGGGAATCTTCACTCTCTTCTATTAGGTATCTTTTATTCTTAGGTTTGGTCTCTACATATTGTCCTGAATTTCCTGGACATTTTGTTTTAGGACATTTTTGCATTTTGTATTTACTTTGACTGTTATGCCAATATTTTCTATGGCATCTTCTATGCCTGAGATTCTTTTTGCTATCTATTGTATTGTATTTGCTTCAACCTGTGACTCCTGATCTCTTTCATAGGTTTTCCACCTCTAGGCTTGTGTCTCTTTGTAATTTCTTTATTTTTCTATTTCCATTTTTCAATACTGGACAGTTTTTGTTCAATTCCATCACCTGTTTGATTGTGTTTTCCTTTATTTCTTCAAGGGATTTATATATGTCTTCTTTAAGGCCTCTACCCGTTTACCTGTGTTCTACTGTGTTTCTTTAATGGAGTTATTCATACCCTCCTTAGGGTCCTCTATCATCTTCATGAGCTGGGATTTTAGATCAGGATCTTACTTTTCAGATGTGTTAGGCTATTCAGGGCTCACTGATTTCTGGTAGGAGAACTGATTTCTGATCGTGCCAAGTGGCACTGATTTCTGTTCTTTATGTTTTCTTGCTTGCCTCTAGAAATCTACTTATCTTTGGTTTTAAATGGCCTTGCCATGTATGGCTGGAGCCTGTACCTCTTGTGAGCCTGGTTTAATGTGCCTCCTTCAGTCAAGTTGTCTCTGGATGTAGGAGTGTGTCTGGAGTGCCTGATTTGTGAACTTATTTGTGGCAGACCTCTTGTGAGTCAAGCTGACCGTAGGTGTAGGCTTGGTTAGGATTGCTGATAGACATAATCTACATCTAGGCTCAGTTGTGAATGGGAAGCAAGATGTGTCTCTGTTAAGGTCCTGTGTCCTCTGGGCCCTATGGGAGTATCCCAGTTAGGCCAGGTGTTGTGGCAGAGCAGGGTGAGCACACTTGTTAGTCTGGTGGTGTCATAACTCCTGGAGCTCAAACTGACTCTGGATGTGGGCAGGGTAGGGATGGCTGGAGCACAATATCTGCTCCAAGGTATAGTGGCTGACTAGAAACAGCAATTGTTAATTATCCTTTTATCTTATGTAAGAACTAATTTTATTTGTTGTTATCACTGAAATCAAGTAGTGTGGCTTATTATATACTACTGGTGTTGGTTATAATTGACATATAAAACCTCCTCCAAAGTTTCAATTATTTATACTTTGAAGCACAATGTCATTGAAAAAGAAGTAGAACAGTACAAGATGGCTTTGATAATAAAGACTAATTCTTTCTAGAGAGCAAGAAATTTACTTTATGTCATCTTATAGAACCATACCCAAGTGTTTCACAGTCAGAAAGAAAGACAAATTTTAAGGGTCAGATAATAATTAACTCTTAATGCAAATACAGTGTGATTGCTAATCCTACATCAAGAGTGTAAGTCAAATGGAGTTAAAATAGTAAAACCCCATGGTATAGATGAAAGGAAGTTAAATGTAGTGAGAGAATTGTACAACTATTTCATGTGTCACACAGACTTATTGATTTATGGCTGATTTAAATTCTCAAATTACTTTTCTGATAGTAACAATTCATGAATAATGATCTATCTTATAAGATAATTGATGGTCCACTGAAGGCCTGAGTTGAGGTGAGTAAAGAGATGAGAGAATAATTGATAAAACTGAAGCTGGATACTGCAGCCCCCAAATTATTCCCATAATCTTGTAAGTCAGCAATTAAAGATGTGAGTTCTTGCTTTCTTAGGTTGTCTTAAATAAACTACATCTAACACTTATGAAACTAGATACTTTGTATCCCCTACCACACAGTGAAATATACATATAAAGTTTAGACATGTCAAAACTAAATGTTCCACTGGGACCCATCTTAATAACAATTCTTCACTTTATTTTCATGTTTTTGGTGTGTGTGTGTGTATGTGTGTGTGTTTGCACTCACATAGTTAAAATGGGGTTTCTGAGCAAACATGGAATCTCTCTGGGAATAAGAATTGGTTCCATGGAAGAAAGAGAGGGATCATACAGAGTAATGCAGAATGAAACAGTTGAAAATTTAATAAAGACATCTGAAAATGTCAAGGAATATTAAATATTCCAATAGTAAAAGAAAAAAATGCTGAGGAATATCCATCATACCTCAAGCTGGAATATTTCTTGTGAAGAAATGCATGGTCTTGAAAATGTTTTTAATGTATTGGCTCATGTGACATATAATTTATTTGTCCCGTTATCACTAAATTTAAGTGCAAATTATTCTTCAGTTCCTCTATGTATGCTTTCAAGAAGACCACTTCCTGAGTTTATTATTGTGTATGATTGTATAAACTCATCAGTGATGAGTATGTGTGGCCTTCTCGTCTCTCTGAGTTTATTATTGTGTACAATTGTATAAACTCATCAGTGATGAGTATGTGTGGCAATCTCATCTCTCCCACAGATCCTCTGTGTTTCTAGTCAGTCCTCTGTACCATCTTATTGTTCTTTTTTTGTTGTTAAACTTGTTCTTGTGATTATATTTACAAAAATCCTCTCTTCTTTTTCATCCTTTCAAACTCTCTCATTTGCTCTAAACTGGTGTCTTTCAAATTCATATACCACAGACTTTAGAAACATGGCTCAAGGGAACCCTGATTGGAGATTTATCTAAATGGTTCCTCGTTGATGAATAGCAATGCAACCTCCCAAAGGAAGAAGGAATCAAATACTGTTTCTTGCCTCTGAAAAATATTTTTTCACATCATTGTCCTATATGGCAAGATAACCTAACGGGTGTATAATTTATACCCAGAGATAAATATAGTCTTCTCCCTCATCAATGAAACCTCTATTTTCAACAGAGGGAGACCACTACAGAAATCTATAGTTAAAATGCAGAGGATGGATCCCAGTCCAATAAATGCATATACCAAACACTTCTTTACTGACAGTGTGGTAAATATCAAAGGAGAGGAGCTGAAAGATTATAAGAGCCATACTAACAGATAGTTTGCTGTGAGATTGTGTCTCTCTGTAACTTCAAAAGCCATACATTTAGAGTGTTAACAGCATGAAATCCCAAATGTGTCCTGAATGGGGATCGCAGCAATGGGTACAACAATGTGTTCAGAGAAAATCCCAGGAGGTTTCAACCAGACAGAAATAACTACAAGAAATGGAGTCATGCTAGAGGTAGAAGAGGTGGTCTTTTCTCAGAAAGGGTCAGAGATGAAAACCAATGAGTAACATTGTATTGACTAAGAATATTTTTATTTAAAGATAACATCTATTTTTCTTATGACTTTAGTTTTGTCAATGAATGTAAAAGGTAATGACAAATAATAATTCCTGCACACATAGCTTTAAAACCCAAAACATTTAAAGATTTTTATATGAAAGATATCCTCTTGAACACCCATCAGTATTGACTTTTATAATGAAGGGGTATTGGATTTTGTTAAATGCTTTCTCAGCATCTAATCATCTAATGAGATGATCATGTGTTTTTTTTTTTCCTTTGAGTTTGTTTATATAGTGAATTACATTGATGGATTTCTATACACTGAACTATCCCTGGATCCCTGGAATGAAGCCTACTTGATCATGATGGATGATCACTTTGATGTGTTCTTGGATTTGCTTTGCAAGAATTATATTGAGTATTTTTGCATCAATATTCACAAGGGAAATTTGTATGAAGTTTTCTTTCTTTGTTAGGTCTTTGTATGGTTTATGTATCAGAGTAATTGTGGCTTCATAGAACAAATTGGGTAGAATACTTTTCATTTCTGATCTTGTTAATTAGGATAATGCCTCTGTGCCCTCTAGTTAGTCAGGCTAAGGGTTTATCTATTTTGTTGACTTTCTCAAAGAACCAGCTGCTAGTTTTATTGATTCTTTGTATAGTTCTTTTTGTTTCTATTTGGTTTATTTCAGCCCTGAGTTTGACTATTTCCTGCCTTCAACTCCTCTTGGGTGAATTTGCTTTTTTTTTTGTTCTGGACCATTCAGATGTGCTGTCAAATTGCTGGTGTATGTTCTCTCCAGTTTCTTTTTGGAGGCACTCAGAGCCTTGGAAAGATCAGGAATTCAAGGCCCATACCAAACATAGTAAAAGCAATATACAGCAAACCAGTAGCCAACATTAAACTAAATGGAGAGAAACTTGAAGCAATCCCACTAAAATCAGGGACTAGACAAGGCTGCCCACTCTCTCCCTACTTACTCAATATTGTACTTGAAGTCCTAGCCAGAGCAATTAGACAACAAAAAGAGATCAAAGAAATATGAATTGGAAAGGGAAAAGTCAAATTATCACTATTTGCTGATGATATGATAGTATTCTTAAGTGACCCCAACAATTTTACCAGAGAACTCCTAAAACTGATAAAAAAAAAAAATTCAGTAAAGTAGCTGGATATAAAATTAACTCAAGTAAATCAGTGCCCATCCTCTACACAATGATAAACAGGCTGAGAAAGAAATTAGGGAAACAATACCCTTCACAATAGTCACAAATAATATAAAATATCTTGGTGTGACTCTAACTAAGCATGTAAAATATCTGTATGACAAGAACTTCAAGTCTCTGAAGAAGGAAATCAAAGAAGATCTCAGAAGATCGAAAGATCTCCCATTCTCATGGACTGGCAGGATTAATATAGTAAAAATGGCCATCTTGCTGAAAGCAATCTAAAGATTCAATTCAATCCCCATCAAAAGTCCAATGTAATTCTTCAAAGAGTTGGAAAGAGCAATTTTCAAATTCATTTGGAATAACAAAAAACCTAGGATAGTGAAAATTATTCTCAACAATAAAAGAACCTCTGGTAGAATCACCATCCCTGACCGTAAGATTTTGTACAAAGCCATTGTAAGAAAAACTGCATGGTATTGGTGACATACCAAGTGACAGGCAGGTGGATCAATGGAATAGGATTGAAGACCCAGAAATGAATGTACACACCGATGTTCACTTGATCTTTAACAGAGGAGCTAAAACCATCTAGTGGAAAAAAGACAGCATTTTCAACATATGGTGCTGGCATGTAGAAGAATATTGAGTTTAGATACTCTTATGAAAGGAGCACGAAAAGTTTTAGAACAAACAAAGGAAACACTTGAATATTAAAAATATGTAAAATAACAGAAGAGAATCAACAAGAGGAATGTATATAGAAAGATCAACTGGATGCTGTACCCCATCTTTCAAAGAGAAGAATTTTGTAGTTTAAAGTTGATTCTACTTCCCAGAGAGTCAGCCATTCGTCCTTTATCATATAATCCCCAAACTTCCTTGCCTCTGCCTAAGTCCTCTCATTAGTTGTTTGTAAACCTTCCTGTAAAGACATGTCTCAGCATAAAAGAGAATGGCTCAAAGGATTTATCAAGTAAAAAAGGAAACAACTTCATCAGATACCCCAAATTCTCAGAGTCAACAAAAGTTTCAGAGTTCATAGAGAAAATTAAGCCACTGAATGATCTGAGATCTTAGTGGAGGTATTGAGGGGCTTTTTACTTACTGGAAAAACAAAAAGCAAATGATTCAAAATGACTATAGGCAACAGTTTGGAACTGAATAGATTATGTCTCTAATAAATAGAATTTCAAAAGACATCTGACGCTTTATAATAAATTACCAAAATAGCATCTAGATGGCATCACCTGACTTCTGGATTAACCAGACTGTGTCATTCATATTTGGGCAAAAGATTACCAGTGGAGGAATTAGATAAAGCAGTTTAAGATTTTCTCAAAATTCTCATTGTCACTTTTTGAAACTTTGTTTTTGTTTTTGTTTTGTTTTTTTTTGAATCATTGCCAATAAAAACAATTAGAAAAGAAACTAAAGTTTTCCATTTCTTGTCACCTCAAACAGCTACTTATGCAGTTTTATTTGACCTGAGTTAATGATAATGAGGACATAATTTTTATATGTTATACTAGTTGTCAATCCATCTCATTCCTTCTAATTTTTTTCATGAATTATATTTTCTTCTCAATCTTTGAGAATTGTCTACTTTGCTAAATCTTACAATTTTAAAGCAATATAGTATAATTTCTTAATTTTTTGAAGGTTTGACTTTTTGGTATAATAAGTGGCTCTAATGACCTGTGTGCCACACAAAAGCACTTTTGGATGCACTAAAACATCAGGCAATGAAATGTTCAAATGAATGGATTTACTCTGAGGAGGTAGTTTATTCAGAATAACTTAACTGATTCAAAATTGACTGACAGGATGGAAGAGCTTTTGCCTGCTGGTTACTCTTAGGTTAATTTTAGAGTCCCATTATTCATGTAATCTCTCACAACCATCAGGGAAGTCTGGCATAATTTTTCTGTTGACTCCACAAACAAAATTAGTGTCCTTGTTGCTAGTAATGCACAGATGGTAACTTTTCTCATGCTTCCATTGGCCCTGTAATTAGGCTAATTAATATGAGACTTAATATAGTATAACTTATTTTTTACATTTCAAGGGATAAATTAATTGAGCAAATGGCCTTTTTAGAATTCAGTGGTATTTTTAGAAGTTCCTTTCATATTTCAACACCAATGTTATTTAACTGAAAAGATCAGAATTTTATGGAAATTGTTAACATTATTTTCAATAGAATTTAATATATCAGACTTCATTGTGGTGGTAATTTTCATTTTATTCAGCTTTAAAATTTACAAGGTCAGATTTGAATATATATGTATATGTACTTCTAAAAGTACTACAGGATGTTTATTTGCCATATGTTATCACAGGCTCATATATATCATATATGTATATGATATTGTTGCACTATTATCAATATAAGCACAGAGAGATTCTATGCATTTCTTTTTATGAAGAAAACTGGTAATAGTAGTGTTATCAAGGAGTGAGACATGAGAACTACTGATAATCTGAGAAAATTCCCATATGTCCTATAAGTTGACACTGATACAAATGTTGAGTTACATACTTGCTCTCAGAAAAAACAAATATCTTCAAACGGGTTTTCAATCTTTGAAAAATATATCAAATAATTAGTTAAATTAATAGCATTTGTGAAATTTTAATAATTTCTCAGTATCCTTATGTTTATTAAGGCACTGTTTTAGGTTAGGTTAAAATATAGACAGTGACATTCCTAAGGCACAGAAGACATTATTTTATTAAAAAAGTACTGACTTGGAGACCTGAGCAGCCAGCCGGGAGCCACAGGCCCCACGACTCCCAGGGGAGCCGCAGGGCAGCAGGG
>NW_022196891.1:4653766-4682405 GCF_008632895.1 Mastomys coucha
AAAAAAAAAAAAAAAAAAGTACTGACTTGTGTCCTATGGTCATAATAAGATAATTGTACTGTGTTAATGGTTTAGATATAACAAGTATAAGATAAAAATATGACACTATGAATGTCAATACATATTTTAAAATAGTATAAGAATAGGCTAATTTAAAATATGATAATTAATGTGATTTTATGAAGACAGTGACAGAAAAGAGTCATAAAATATGCTATGTCAATAAGTGTTGAATTTTGTTTTGCCCTTTTACTGGTGATTTCAAAGGAAGAAATTAATATTTCATAATTTATCATGCAAACATATTTTCTATGAAATCATTCATCTTGTCTTCCCAAAGTGCCTTATTAACATATAAGGCAAGAAAATTAGCATAATAAAAATATACACCATCATTTCTAATGTTTCTGGTCTAAAGTACTAAAATAGGGAAGATATTAACATTAACCTCTGATACTACATGCAAACTATTTCACAAAGGTCTCATTATCTGAATAGTCTTTAAAAATATATTTATTAGATTTTGGGAAATGCTTTCATAAAAAATCCAAGATTGTCTGATATTTTACAATACTTTATTTACTCTTCTCTAATACATTACATCCTGAACAGTTTCTCCTCCCTCTTCCTATCCCAGACCCTGCTCTGTCCACTCATCCTCCCCTTTTCTATGGATATCAATTAAACATGGCATATCAAGTTGCAGTAAGTCTAGAAGCTTCCTCTCATATTAAGGCAGAGTGAGACAGCCCAGTAGGAGACAAAGCGTTCCAAAAGTAGGCAAAAGACTTAGAGACTGCTTCTGCTCCCAAAGTTCAGTGTCCCACAAAAAGACCAGGTACCTAAGTTTAACACATATGCAGAGGGCCTAGGGTAGGTTCACATAGACACACTGGTTGTAATTTCAGTCTCTTTGAGCCCCTACGGGCCCCAGGATTGTTGATTCTATAGGTTGTACTGTGATGTCCTCTGCCTTTCTGATTCCTGCAGTCCCTCCTCCCCTCTCTTCAAGTTTCCTGAGCTTGCCTAATGTTTGATAAGCTCTTCATCTGTTTCCATCCCTTGCTGGTTGAAGCCTCTCTAATGACAGCTGGGCTAGGCACCAATCTATGGGTATCATCTATAAGTATAGGCAGAATCTCATTAGGAATAACTTCATTGATTTTCCTTTTTTTCCCTTTTCTTTTCTTTCCTTCCCTTCTCTTTTCTTTTCTTTCTTTCTTTCCTTTCTTCCTTTCTTTCATTTTCCCTTCTTTGTTTCTTTGTTCCTTTCTTTGTTCCTTCTTCGTTTCTTTCTTTGTTTCTTTCCTTCTTTGTTTCTCTCTTTATTTCTCTCTCTTTCTTTCTTTGTCCTTCCTTTTTTTCTTGTTTCCTTCTTTCCTCCTTTCTTTCTTTCTTTCTTTCTTTCTTTCTTTCTTTCTTTCTTTCTTTCTTTCTTTCTTTCTTTCTTTCTTTCTTTCTCTCTTTTTATTGCCAGAATATCTGGAATCTATGTCATGGCCCTCTAAGCTGTATCAGGGGTAGATTCACTTCCATGTCATGGGTTCAGTCATTGGTTGTCCACTCTCACAATTTCTGAACCACCTTTACCCATGACCAGAGAAATTGTAGGTTTTGTTATTGTTTGCCACAGTTCTCCCACTGGATGTCTTCCTTGCTTACAGAAGATGGCCTATTCAGGCTTCAAATTCCCACTTGTAGGAGTCCTAGTTTAGATCACCCTTGTAGATTTCTGTAAGTTTCCATTGCACCAGGTTATTTAGCTTATCCCTTAAGTGCTCCCGATTCCAGTTGTCTCTCCAGTTCTCTCTATCCTTCCCCACCAGATCCCTCTGCTCCACCATTTCCCCCAAACAATTTGCAATGTCTCTTCTAATTCCATTCCCCAGGGAGACATCTAGGTTGTTTACAGATTCTGGCTATTAAAAATACTGCTGCTATGAACATAGTGGAGGAAGTGTCCTTGTATTATAATCCTTTGCATATTTTCTCAGGAGTGATACAGCTGGGTTTTTTAAAGGTAGTTCCATTCACACTTTTCTGAGAAACCATCACTTTTGCTCTCAAAGTGGCTGTATAAGAATCTCACCATTAGAGCAGTGTGTTGCTCTTGATCTACATCATTACCAGCATGAGCTGTCATTTGAATTTTTGGTCTTAGCCTTTCTGACATGTCTAAGTGGGAATCAGAGTATTTTGATTTTCATTTCTTTGATGGCTAAGGATGTTGTATTAGAGAACACTGTTATTAATGTGAAAGTCCCTCATGACTTGATAGCTTTCTAAGGTAGGTGAAAATGAGGAACTACCTTTCTTAATGGGGCTTCCCTGTCTCTGTCTCTGTCTGGATTGTGACCCCGAACACAGGTGGCTGGCCTTGTCTGAAAATTGGTCTTCAACAGAGCTCTCTGCAAGGCTGCATAACTCAGCAAGCATCTCAAGTTCTTGTTTCCCATCCACACAAAAATTCGATGGTGTATTATTATAAACCAACCCTTCTCACTCACTTGATGTCAATTAGCTCTTTCAACCTGTACACCTTAAAAAAGCCCTTAGATACACTATCTCTGAAACAATAAAGTAGACTTGTTTGGCTGCAAGACTCTCTGCCCGTCATTCTAACATACTCATGACCTTCTAATCCCTTCTCTGCCTCTTCTCCCTTTGCTCTCTCAGGCTGTTAGTCAACAACCACTGAGGAGAAAGTGGTGCCACAAAGTTAAACATTTCTTTAAGTGTTTCTCAGCCTTTTGAGATTCCGCTGTTGAGAATTTGCTGTTTAGAGCTGTACCCCACTTTTTAAATTGTATTACTTGGTTTTCTGGTGTCTATTTTCTTTAGTTCTTTATATTATAGAAATTAGTCATTTTGTCAGATGTAGTGTGGTGAAAATCTTTTCCATTCTATAGGCTGCAGTTTTGTCTTATTGGTGTTGCCCATTGCCTTAGAGAAAACAATTCAGTCTCATTTATCATTGTTGACCTTAATTCCTTCACAATTGCCGTTCTGCTCAGGAACTGATCTCCAATGACACTCCATTAAAGAAGAGATGCCACTTCTTTCTCTTCTATTAGACTTAGCGTATCCAGTTTTATGTTAAGGCATTTAGTTTACTTGGACTTGGGTTTTGTACAGGGTGATACATAAAATTTTATTCTCTATTTTTTGAAGATACTTTCTATTTCTCATAGTTGTGTCTTATTTGTGAGAAATGACCTGTCCTTCATATAAAAGTAATGTTTGTTTTTCAGATGTAATTGTTTTCTTGGAGACTTTCTAAACTAAAGCTGGTTGGTTCAACTTAGCTGTTATGGCGAAAAGTCTTCTTCAAGCTGACTAATTCAAATTGGCTTCTCTCAGCTTCTGATTGAGTTGCTCTGCTTTGACTCAAACTAACTCTAGCAATCTGTTCTAAACTTTTGGCTCCTGCTCATTCTGTGATTGGTTGTGTCTTCAACTGTAGCCTGTTTCTGTAAAACTATCCAAATAAAACTCTCTCTCTCTCTCTCTCTCTCTCTCTCTCTCTATCTATCTATCTATCTATCTATCTCTCTGTGTGTGTGTGTGTGTGTGCATGTTTGTTTACAAATTTGGGGTGTAGTTAGCTTTCTTGAGTTGGAGTTTTCTATCTAGTATCTTCTGTAGGCCTGAATTTGTGGATAAGGAGTGAATAAATTTGGGTTTTTCGGGGAATACCTTGTTTTATTTTCCATCTATTGTGATTGAAAGTTTGTTTGCTATGTTAGCCTTGGCAGGCATCTGTGGTCTTCTAAAATCTGCAAGATATATGTTCAGAACCTTCTGGCTTTTAGGGTCTCCATTGAGAAGCCAGGTATAATTTTTAAAAAGTCTGCTTATTCCCTTACTGCTTTTAACATTTTTCTTTATTCTGTACATGTAGAGTTTGATTATTTTTTAACAAAAGGATATGGTTTTCTGGTCCAATCTTCTTTATCTTCTGTAAGCTTCTTAGAACTTTATAGGTATCTCCTTTATTTTAGGAAATGTTTCTTTTGTGCTTTTGTTAAAAATATTTTTTGAGCTTTCAGTTGGGAGTCTTCTTTCTTCTTCTAGTCCTGTTAATGCTAGGTTTGGTATTTTCATAGTATCCTGGATTTCTTAGATGATTCATGTAAGGATTTTTTTTTTTAGATTTATTGTTTCATAGACTTATTTCATCCATTATGTCTTCAACGTCTGAGATTCTCTCTTTTTATTCCTTCTATTATGTTGGTGATGTTTTTGTCTGTAGTTCCTGTTCATTTATCCATATTTTCCATCTCAAGGATTCCCTCAGTTTCTGTTTTCTTTATTGGTTCTGTGGGATTATTCTCCATCAGATTTTTTGTCTGTCTGTTTGTTTATTTATTTATTTATTTATTTATTTATTGAGATTTATTCATTTCCTCCTATGGTTTCTCTGTGTTTTTCTGGATTTCTCTTCAGTGATTTATTAATTTTCTCTTTAAGGTCCTCTATCAGTTTCCAGACATCAGTCTTATAGTCAGATTCTTGTGCTTCATGTGTGTTTGACTATCCAGAGCTCACCGTAGTAGAATTGCTGGGCTCTTGCAGTATCATCTGAGGTTGTTAGTATTGGTGTAAACTCTGGTAGAGTAGTCATATTTTGCCAGATATTTTGGGCTTGGATATTGAGCTGAGGTGTATGGGTACTGTTGGGGAACACACCTGTGCCCTAAGCAGTATTAGCAGAGTTGGTGGGGTGAATGTTTTACATGTTGTTTCTAGTACTGATGTGGCCTTGGTAGAATTGGGGTCTTCAGCTGAAGTTGTGGGCCAAGACAAAATATGGAGCTGATGGAAGGAAGTACACGACAGTTTCTTTTAAATGTGTGAAAATCTTATTTAAAGCATGAAAATGTATATTGACAACATTTAAATGAAATATTTTAAAAAACATTACATTTTGAAACTAAAAAGTACCTCTTTTCTATTTGTTAGTAAATTAGTCTACCTGATAACTGCAATAAATCTTGAAATGCAATGATATGATATAATAAATCATGCTACATTCCAGATATATAATAGAAACTCTGAGAAATTAACACATGTGGACTTTCTGATATCCATTCTTGTGGCAGTTTATTGTTGTTAGGAAAGAAACATTACATTTTGGTCTAAGAGAATGAACCTTGAAAAGAAAGGTAAATTCGTTTCACATAGCACTGCAACATTTATTGAAAAAGAGACTTTAGGTTGTATATGGATGACAGGGCTTGTACTGACCCTTAGAGCATAGCTAAGTTACATTCAAGGAGTCATCCCACTGCCTAAATTCCCCACTCACTCTCCTTGCTAAAATTCATCCTTCAGCTATGGCTAAACCTGAGAACAATGGACTTATATGGAAGAAGAGAAGATCCTGGCATAGTTTACATATGAATGTGCACAAAATGTAGATGCAGTCTATCTTCTAGACCTAGGTTACACTGGATCTTCTGGACCTAGGTTACACTGGTTGTGGAACACTCTTCTAAGCATCGGTACTTTAATCTGAGTATGGTTGTTTCCCTTCCTTGGTAAAAGAAATGTCCACTCAAATGGCCATATAACTGTAAATGCATTTTGGTCAAATTATAAACTGTAAAGAAATTTGAGTAGAAATGTATTTATGAAAACATGGGGCAAACACATAATAGGTATCCTCACAACCACACAAAGAAAGTAGAACTGCTGTGTCTTGTGTGAAAATTAACCACTGGTGACATCAATAGGAGAGGATATTAATTCTCACATTGCCAAGCAATTGGTGGACACAAATTAAAAATTTTTCTTTGAATACTACATCACCACTGAGTGAGCACTTAAAGTGCAATGTGTCATGAATAGGGGCATATATGTTCTCAAGAATATGGACTCCTAACATTGGACATTGTCAGAACCAAAATGTGTGCTCTCTTTACTAATGGCAGAGGTGGCAATCAGGCCCTCATAAGGCAGTATCCCTTGAGATCCACTCTCAGGTACCTAGTACCAAGGTGACTTCACAAGACCACAGCTCCTATCAATGAGATAGTACTTTGCCCTTGACAGACTGTGTACATATGCTAGATATAATTGTGCTGTCTATGTTTCTGCCCAATCTTTCTTATGTGAAAGCATATTATATCTTATCCACTGCTTTGATAATTCACATAGCGCTCCTTTTCACAAAGGAAGTAATCATCAAACAGAACACCAAACACATATAATCACCAAAGAAATGATTAATTTATTAATTTTATATTATAATTAAACATTCTGAAGATATTGGGTTCTTATAATTGTCAAATTGAGCTGGCTAAAAAATTCTGTGTATAAAGATCTTTATTATAGGTGCCTGAAAAACTGAATTTCAACTAGTCACAATTATGTGCATACCAGAAAGATAGAGACAGGAAAACATCTCAAAATCCATGTGCTAGCCTGTCTGTAAAACAAACTGAAACAGAAACAGCAAGAAAGACCTTGTCTCAAAAGTAAGATGTAACAAGAATACTATCAAAAGTTGTCTCCTGATTTCACATCATGAAGCATATACATCTGTACACACACACACACACACACACACACACACACACACACACACATACACACACACACACATGCACACATGCACATACACACACGCACATGCACACATGCACATACACACACGTACATGCACACACACATGTACACATACAAAAACACATATACACACTCTAAGAGATAGAGACAGATGATGATGGTGATGATAACTACTACTGCTGCTGCTACTGCCACTACTATTAATAAAAGGCCCTTTAAGAGCTCATTTTCAGTGGCAGCCAAGTATCATGGCCCCGTGTCTATAAGTCTTTCATTACTTTACAGCATACATGGCACTATTCTCCACCTGGATGTAAAGTAGTACTCCTTTTATACTGTAATAAGACCTCTGGGATTTCTATGGATGTGATTACACAGGATTTCTTAATTGTTGAGAGTGACTGACCTGAATGCCAAGAGAAACGTGGACATCACTCCTGGCACAGAAAAGGAGAATAGCATCTCTAGACCATAAGAGTTCATTTAAGAAATCCTCCCTCTGGCTCCTGAGTAAAGGGAATACGGGACAAAGTGTAGAGCAGAGACTGGAGGAAAGGCCATCCAGAGACGGCCCCACCTGGGCATACATATACATATACATATACATATACATATACATATACATATACATATACATATACATATACATATACATATACATATACACATACACACACACACACATACATATACATACACATACACATACATATACATATACATATACATCATATACATATGCATATGCATATGCATGTGCATATGCATCATATACATATACATATACATATATATCATATACATATGCATACACATATACATCATATACATATACATCATATACATATATATACACATACACATACACATATACATATACATCATATACATAGACATAGACATATACAAACCCAGACTTTGTTGCTGATGCCAAGAAGTGCTTGCCGACAAGAGACTAGTATAGCTGTCCCCTGAGAGTCTCTGCAAGACCCTCAACAATACAGATGTGGATGCACTCAGCCAAACATCAAACTGAGTGTGGGGACCCCAATGGAGGATTTAGAGAAAGGACTGATGGAGCTGAAGAGGTTTACAACACTGAAGGAAGAACAACAATATCCACCAACCAGAACCCCAAGAGTTCCCAGGGACTAAACCACCAACCAAAGAGGGACCCAGGGTTCCAGCCCCCATATGTAGCAGAAGAAAGCATTGTCTGGCATCAATGGGAGGGGAGGCCCTTGGTCCTGTGAAGGCTCAATTCCCCAGTGTAAGTAAATGCCAGGATGGTGAGGTAGGAGTGGGTGGGTGGCTGGGTGAGCACCCTTATAGAAGCAGGGGCAAGTGGGGTGGGATAGGGGATTTCTGGAGGGGAAACTGGGAAAGGGGATAACATTTAAAATGTAAATACATAAAATATCCAATAATAAAAAAAGAAGTCCTCCTGCTTTACTGTATGTGTGATTAAAGACAATGAGAAGGGACAAAAGCTCCATTAAGACAGGGTCAGTAATAGCCCAAACTCTAAGAAAGAAGACGGGAGAGGGAGAAATATAATATAACCAACAGAAGGCAAATTGAAAGAAAAATATATAGTGAGATAATGTTGGTATGAATACCAAGTTATGCCACATAACTGTATACTATCACATTATGGAAAATTTGGGTTTATCACTGCATTTGTATATATACATGTATATATTTCATTTTTTAAATCTTTGTTCTTACTGTGTTACTTGATAACTTTTCTACTGTGCTTATTTGATCTGTACGATCATATGGAAATATATTTTTAATTTTATAAAAGATTCACCTTGCACCTCTTCAATGGTGATCTGATACACTGAAAAGTTGAGTAGACATGTATAAAGAATGAATGGACCCAGGCAGCAAAGCTGCCCTCCACGCCCTGCTTGGAGGGCCCGGCTAGTCACTGACCCAGAGGCATCACTCACCACCCGCAGCAGCCCCAGACTATGCACATGACGCCAGGTAACCATGGAAACCAAGTCATAGTGTGTGTGGACACAAGTGAGGGTGATAAGGGCAACTCATGAAGTAATGTATGAAACACCCTAGTTATGATTGTCTAAAATTAGTTAAAAAAAAAAAAATAACCCTGGTCTGGCATTGCAGTTCGCTCACCCTCGGGGCCCAACGGAGATGCAGCGAGCTGAGAGAGGAATCCGCACAGACACTCACTGCCACACAAAACAAGCCTGCATCGAGGGGTCCAGCTCCAGCAGAACCCAAAAAGTAGCAGGAAACGTCATGGTTTACCTGATGTGCTGCCAAGGAGCCAGGCTATGACACTGGACAGACTGGAAGGTTAGTGAAGCATGTGTGTGTGTGTGTGTGTATGTGTGTGTGTGTGTGTGTGTGTGTGTGTGTGTGTGTGTGTGTGTGTGGTGTATGTGTGTGTGGTGAACAAGTGTGATCCCATTTCACCATTCATTGTTGTTTATGAATAAGTAAGCTGTTTAACTTTTCTTCAGAGTTTGATGATTTCCTTTTCGCCTCTATCGTTAATCCAGATTCAATATTGACATTATCGAGACAGCATAAATTGACACCCAGAAAGTAGCTAGAATTTATGGGCTGCTTCACACCATCTAGCAGCTGCACTTTAAATTATGGGCCATTTATCAGGTGGTAGAATTCGGATACGCTTCTAATCTAAGAACCTCTGGCCTTGAAGTCAAAATGATGCCTCAAAGCCAACTGTAGGTTCTGTGCTCCAGTGTAGGGGAATGCCAGGGCCAGAAAGTGGGAGAGGGCGGGGTGGCAGGCATGGGGAGGGGGGAGGCAACAGGGTTTGTTTTTGTTTGTTTTTTGGAGGGGAAACTGGGAATGTAGAAATTCGCATGTAAATAAAGAAAATATCTAAAATTAAAAAAAAAATACTCAAAAAAAAAAAAAAAGCCAACTGTGATCTGAAAGGTGATGAGGAAGAGTGGGTAGAGCACAGACAAGGAGCCAGTGGAGCAGGAACCGACCACTCTAAAAGCCAACCACAGCCAGAAGTTCCCAAGGGAGCCAGGATGGAGGAAGAGGGTGTGGGTAGAAGCCTCCAAGCCTTATGAGAAAGTGGCTGGAAAAAAGACTAGTAAGATGGGTGGATAAATTATTTAATGAATTATTGAAAAACTCACCAAAAAGTAATATTGCCTGGTACTTTAAAAGAAAGCAATAAAGGTTTTGTACCACATAGCCTATAAATTAACACCATGAGCAGAGTAAAAACGCTCATCAAGGGTATGAATAAGATAAAATTGGAGGTCAAAGAGACCTCTGACTCGGTGGAAAGTCAGGATACCAACCACATAGTTATGAATAACACTAAATACAAGGAAGTTAAAATTGACATCCCTGAATCAACAGCACCACAGTAGATGGAACCTATCGTAGACAGAACATCACAGAAAGAAGTACCTAGTATTCTCATGACAGCTATCGTCAATCTGAATAAAGATGGACTTATAGGCAAAAGGCTAGTCATGAATATCACAAAACAATGGAAAGATTCCAATCCTTTCAAAAATGGCCTAGAGTCAAGTGTGGTGCTGTCACTACCAGTGACAGCCTTCTGGCTTCAGAAGCCAGTAAGGAATTTAGGACATACTAGCCCCAAGGAGGCGATAATAGAAACCAGAACATATACCTCACAGAAACTTAATGAACTTAAAAAAGATTATGACCAAAAAGGCCTGAAGAATGCATCCTACATAGTAAAACTGTGGGATAAAGGAGAAGATACAATGTTATCAGACCAAGAGATGCACAAAATTAAGAAAGCAGTAGAAAAAAATCCCACTATGTTCAGTGCTCTAGAGCATGTTTTAAACAGCTCCCAAGGAGACACACACCCACTGCCTGATTGGATAACTGCAGCTTGGAGATATGTGTTCTCCTCCTTAGATTTAACTCAGTTCGAGGCCTCAGCAAAATGGGATAATTTATAGGAAGCAATACAGTTAGCCAGAAAATTGGGAGTACGCTACTTCATTTACAATCAGGCAGCCACCATTGTTGGCCCAGTTTAGGAAAATCCTGTTAGAAGGATCTCTACAAGATCTCAGAATGATGCTAGTCTGACCATTGCAAGGATGTCAAAGTGTTGCAGATGCCATAGACTTCTTAAAATCTTGCAGAGACTTAGACTCAAAGAGGTAGTATCCCTACCCATTAAAAGTAAGAAATATAGGGGCTGGAGAGATGGCTCAGCTGTTAAGAGCACCAACTGCTCTTCCAGAGGTCCTGAGTTCAATTCCCAGCAACCACATGGTGGCTCACAACCATCTGTAAGCAGCATCCGATGCTGTCTCTGCTGTTTCTGAAGACAGTGACAGTGTACCCACATATATGAAATAAATATGGCCAGAAGAAAGGCCAAAGCTGGAGTGAGCCCGGCAGAAAAAAAAAAAAAGTAAGAAATCTAATGGAGTGAAGAGACTGTTCAAAAATCTCAGACCATTTGGAAGACAGAATACTAACCTCTCAATTAGATCAGGATGAAGCCAACAATGGAATTCCCACAAACACTTGTTTGGGCAAGCTCCTCACAGACCGTTTTTAGGGCAAGGGGGACCCAATGGTTGTGGACCCCCTCACCTTAGATTCAACAGCAAAGGCTGAGCTTAGGGGCAAAAACCTAACAGGCTACCACTAAGGAAAAACCTAAGAGGATGAGGACGTCCCTTTCAAACCCAGGCACACAATATCTAAAACCCAGAATAGCCCTACCCATTGTATTACCTGATGGCACCACCAAAGTGGTCAAATGGCTGTTGGACACAGGTAGTGAAATTAATATATATATATATATATATCCTCTAGATGAAGGACAGATCCGGATTACAGGCAAGATTAAAAGCTACATAGAAATAAAGGAAGTTGGAGGCAAAGTCAGAACACCTATTACTAAACTAGCATTGCAAGTATATGATATGAACTAGATTTTGCTCTGTGCAGTGCTGCCAGGAAATATCATAGGACTACCTACAATACACAAATTATTTCCAAAATTTTTGAATTTCAAAAGAATACCAAAGAAACTATTTGCTACAATCAAAATTACACAGGGTAGAACTACCTAAAATACCACCCACCTTCACACCACAATACCCCATAAAAGGTGGAAGTAAAGAACACTATACAAATGTTAATAAAGGAAGGCATTATAGAACCAACACAAATCTTTAACTACAACAGCCTTATTTGGCCAGTAAAGACACCCAATGTCAAATGGGGATTCACAATAGACTACAGAAACATATACAGCCTATCAGAGCAGATGCCTGGACAATTGCCAGATACAGAAGATAAATTTCTGTTAATCAGACAGGTGGCACCCAAATGGTTAGCCACAATAAACCTAGCAGACATGTTCTTTGGCATTCCCCTACATCCCAACTCTAGAGAAATCACCACATTCTCATGGGAAGGACAGTTTGCTAGAGTTCCACAAGGATACAAAAACAGCCTAATATTAGCACACAATGCATTGAGATGGGCTTTAAATTCATTCCACACACCAGAGGAAGTAACAATCTTTTCATATGTAGATGATTTTCTATTGATAGCAAATGATAAGCAAATATTACTTAAAACAGTAGCAGATTTAATTGCATACATGACAAATGAAGGATGGATCATTAATAAAGACAAAGTAAAGGGACCAGCAGAGGAAGTTAAATTCCTTGGAGTACACTAGTCAACTAGAGGACCATCCATTCCCTCAGAAGTAATCAATACATTAAAAGAAAAAACTTACCAAGACCCCCAGAATAACACAGAAACCAAGCATTTAATAGGTTTATTTGGGTATTGGAGGTAAAATATACCATACCTGAAATTGTTGCTCCAACTATTATACAGTATAGTGAAAAAAGCATCTGATTTCACGTGAGGACCACCCAAGGAAGAAGCAGTAAAAGTATTAGAACATATAGAGCAATTTACTAATTTAATTTACATCAATGCTGATAGCAGAGTGATAATAAATATCCTCTTTATAAAGGGATATAGCAATTGGAATATATTTGTTAACAACCACAGATTAAACTGTTTGGCTTTTAGTGTAAATGGTTCCCTTGGTCAGATACCAAATATTCACCATTTAAAAAAAAAAAAACAATATGAACTGCCTATGAAGCATTCTGCACGTGCCACAGTATCCTAACATGGAACCTGGTGGTACTCAGATCCACTGTGCCCATTCTTGAATGTGTAAAGGCACCAGAAGAGGCATGGGCAGGACTGCCGATGTAAGGAAAGGTATTGCAATAAATGGTACTTCTCGAAGTTCTTTTGAGGAACAAGCCTGATTGCACAGGGGATGGTACCAATGGTGTCAGAGCACATACTGGTATCGATTTATGAAAGCCAGGTACGAAATACACTTAATACCTCCCCTTCCCAGAAACAGGTACCCATAGGAACATTGTACTCAGCTCAATGCTCCCCCTCACTAGTTAATGCCTGGGTTACCCATAGGAACATTGTACTTAGCTCAATGCGCCCCCTCACTAGTTAATGCTTGGTATACTGACAGGGTGTGCTGGAAAGGAGCAGCTTTCAGGATGGATGATGGAATGGTACTAAAAGAAGAAGGAAAGAGAAAATAAGCAAAACATGCAGAAGTAATAACAGCCCTATTGGCAGCTAGACAGTCTGGTAAGGATGGAAAGGACTTACACCTTTTTACAGATTCTTGGTGTATGGCCAATGGAAAAGCAATTTGGTCAGGAAAATGGAGATGAATAGATTGGAAAAGACTTACGGTCTAAAGAAGCTTGGATAGAGTTAGCTCAAATCAGTAAAGACATAAGAATTAAGGTGTATCATGTAGATGCCCACCAAAACAAAGATGACCTACAAATAAATATAATAATGAAGCAGACATGTTAACAAGTATGGCAATAAAACTTGAGGCACATTACCAAAGTGAACAGACAGGGCCTAAAAAAACTCCCCAATGTAGGCAGAGGTTACAAGAGAGGAAATAGAGCAAATACACAAATTCCTCAGGCATGCAGGAAGTCATGCAACATACCAATGGTTCACTCAATGGAACATAGTCATAACATGGAATAGTTAAGAATGCCATACAGAAATGTGAAGGATGCCCTGCAAACCAAACCAGATTTAAGCATAATTACCACGGAATAAGTACTCATACACTATATTTTAATCACACAACCCAACTTGATTACATATGACCATTAAATGAGTTTTAGAAGCATATACAATAATATACTTCTACATAGGATTAGGTGTGGCAAAATCAGGACCCAAACCAGACCAAAAACTAACAATATTTACATTGTGGTCATGGATTTCAACCTATGCTATACCCGGACTAATACAAAGTGTTCAAGGAACTCACTTTACTGGTAAAATTATTCAAGGACTGTCCCAAAATCATGACATAATATAAGAATTCCACTTGTCCTATAACCCAACAACAGCAGGCAGTATTGAAAGATTCAATAGATTACTTAAAGTAAAATTAATAGCACATCAAGATAGTTCACTCTCCGAAGCTCTGGTGAAAACTAACTTTGAACTAAATAGCAGATTTAGAATCAGGTGGTCTCCAATTGAGGAAGTCCTCAGCACACAGACAGATATAGATTATCCAGATGAAAAAAACTATAAATATACTCAAACCCTATGCTTGCATTTGCAGGCACAAGGATAAACTAACCCAGACAGAAATAGTAGGTCCAGGCATTGGAAATACCATGTGGACCACGGACATCAGGGGAGGACTGCAACTAGCCAAACTGGAGGATTTACCATCACACTAACAGACAATGTGTGTATGTGCATGTGTGAGAGCACTGCCATGTTCAGTGATCCTTATTATTATTGTCTTTCTGAGAATTGTTCCAGTGGTGGACCTCAGTGTACACTTCTGTGACCAAATATACAATCAAATGACTAGTACCCTGATAGCCAACTATATCATTTGCTGGCTAAATGCTGTAATGAGAAGAAGTTAGTAATAACCTTGTTATTAGTAACCCTATGCTCACTCATTAGTGGATTAGTGGCTATGCACTTTTGGAACAGTTGGAGAAGTAGTGCTATGCATGTTCCTAGCTATGTGACACCCATTGGCTATGCTTTCTGTGTTCTATGTTACATTATCCTTTAATGTTAAACACTCCAGAGTTGGTATATGTGGCATCTCTGGCAACAGCACTGGGCATATTAATATGTCTACTATTAACTCCAAACCACAAATATTTGGCCCATCTATAGACCTAAATTACTAGACCCTTTATAAAAATACCCAGATGGTGGACAGATGATAGGATATAGGCAACAGATAATTAAAATTAGAAAGCTTCTGGACCAAGTATGCTTATTGCTTAAATTATCACAGGTTCCAGACTGTAAATATTTCAGACATCAGGTAGCACTATTCCACCCTAACAAAAATTACATGTTAGATCAAAAGGATGGCTATAACACAAATAGATATGAACAAAATCCCACAAAAAGCCACTTTAACGAGGTGTGGTCTGATGCCTCTAGTGTTAGAGCAATCTTTAATAACTATTGGTATAGACCATGTAAGGGTAGACAAAACAGACTTAATGTTAAAGGAGTCTACAAAACAATCAGGAATGGAGATATAGTCTACATTTGATTGTGATTTCTCTATAAATTCAACCTGTCCTAAATTATATACAAGTACGTTGATACACAGGGTTAGAAGGTTAAGCAGAAGGCAGGTGGTTCAATCTTACAACACGGACAAGGGAAGAACAACTGTAGGACTTTGGATAAGGTTAATATGAGCCTGGAGAGGAAGAGAGAAAAGAAACTTCCTTACCTATACCTACAACAACATCAAACCCATGCAAACCTGGTCCAGATATGAACTGGACTCAATGTACAAAATTTGCTGTACCTTACTAACTTAAGAGTGGAATAGCCCCTCTACCTAAGCAATGGAGAAATAGGTGCCCCAGGGAGTTATATGACCACCTGTTCCCAGAACTCCAGAGGACAAGGAACCAGACAAAGTGGTTTTGTGTAGCAGGCTTCCTGAACCAGGGTAGGTTCAGGAAGCTAAGCTATTACTCCAATTCAAGATGGGCCACCAGAATAGAAACACAATAATAGCTCACTTGAGAGGATTGGTTATCAACCATGGCCCTGGGGATAGAACATTATAGACAACCACTAGTACTAACAAGCATCCTATCACAACCATGGCAGACTATATTACATGAAAACACACAACATCCTATGCACAATGCCAAAGGCAGCACATGAGTGCTTTTTGGTAGATCAGAGATATTCATGGATTTCAGGATAGAATATAGAAAATTACACAAACATAAGGCCAGGCATTGCCTGGAACTGCTTCAGCAGAAACTGCTGGTCTTACAAGACCAGAGGAATAAAGATATAAAGTACTAAACAAGCACAGGAAATCAGAAGAAGTAGAACACCACATACATGAGGTACATGTCACACACACCCACTCAACAGAAATACATCAGCATTCTTACCATTATTTAAGGAGGATTTAACAACATTAGATATGAGAAATCCAATTTAACATCAACAAATATACCAGTAGTTGGTGTTATTATAACCTCAGCATTCTAAAACCCAAATACCACATCAAGATACCAAAAATGACTATATGATGGTGGAAAACTTGGGGAATCAAACATAACAATGCAAGAACCATATTTGATTCAGGCTTACTATATTTTTTTAGTTACATATTACCACACCCCCAACATCAAGACTGGCAAATGTCAGATTGGATAGCACTAAAGCCAAAAGCAAGCCCTATGCTGACAGGCACAGATGACTGGGATAAGGTCTTATACTTACCCATATCAGTACAAGAATGCCACAAATCAGACCACTCACAAAATAATCCTTGCTTCATAGACAGAGGAGGATTCAACATTACAGCAGACTATGCCGATATTAATAAAAACAGAATAAGATTAATGTTAGCACATTACCTACTAGAATGGTTAAATCCACTACCTGGGCCACCTTCAGTCAAAGAAGCCCCATTTGTAGTGCTGGATACAACCTTACCAGTAGAAATAATATTGACTACTAGAATCAGGAAGATCCAGAATTCCATCTCATTATAAGCCTTTAAGTATAAAACTTAAACATCCTAAGTTTTATTGTGAAGAAATAGGCTCAGTATCCCTCAGTATCTCTCAGTTCTTACATTCTTTATAGTATGTCATGACAGTTGATATTGATATATTTTTTTGTCAGATTCTGTAACTGTAGATGACAGGAATGAGAGTTATATAAAACTACTCAATCACTGCCAGAAGTAAAAATATAATGTCCACATTTAAGGAGGTGCATGATGTATGTTTGATCTTGAACTTTAGCAATTATGAGCCATTTATCATCTTCTTGAGAAAAATGTTCACAGTATATTGATTTGATGGATAACTTTTGAAAGAAGAGTGAGAACACACCATGAATTTTTTCATAATCATGTATTTTGTTTTACAATGTTATATGTAGAAATAATAAAATAATCATTTCTTTCTTAAGTAGTCTCAATCTAATTTTAGCATAATGATCTAGGTATATTTTATTGTAGATCATGAAGGATTTACACATTCGTTTTGAACTATTACTCATAAAATTTGTATAAATTCATTTGGAAACTATGATTATTGTAATGAAAGATATAATCCCAAGGTTTTGAAGGGAAACAATATTACCTGAAAAATATGTTTGTCTCTGATGTTACTGTCTGATATAAAGAGAAAGTATCTGATTTAATATACTGGCAGTCTGATATCTGGGTAAGAATAAAGGTATACAAAAATTCAAAGGATTCAAATTAATGTGAATGTTTTAGGTAGATCTTATATACTCAATTTTAAGACAATATGTGGAAAACAGAAACATTACACAGTGTAGACACAAACTAGTCATCAAATATTAAGTGACATAATGTTCTAGAAGTTTATAAAATTTCTTCTTATCAAATCATAAAATTGCTAAAATTGCTGGCAGAGATTTCAAAATTTAAGTGGAGAGTAAATCAATTTCCTCGTGGAGAGGTCTAATGAAAGCTTAAGTGAGATGAGGTAGGGTAGCAAGTGGTAGTGTTTCAAACAAACTACCCTTGTCAATCTCCATGAACTCTTTTCTCTTATAATAACAAATACAAAGTATGACAAGAGTCTAAAATCCAATATCAATGACATAAACAATATTATTTCTCATACTTGCCAAAGCAAGTAATAAGAGAAGCTAGACATAGTACGATATTGTAGTAAACATAGGGAAAATCTTGACTGCAAAGAGGATTGCAATTGGAACCTGAAAGGTGCCACAAATTAAAACTAGACAGATTTCCCCACATTTGATTACACAGCCTACTTATCTCACAGGAGGTCTGCCATAACCAGGAACACAAGTAAGACCCATGCCACAAATCCCACACTACCTGCATCCTCCACAGAGCCCATCAGAAGTGGGATTTATCCATCCCTGGCTGAGAATCATCCCACTTCCACCTGAACCCATAGTAGACCAACAACCCTAGCCATGCCACCAAGACCCCACACTCTACCACTCTCTCAGAAAGTGTGCCCTAGCCAAGAGCATAAGGATAATGGGAAACAAGTAGCATGCTCTAACTAGGGACACAGGAGGCTGGCCCTTACCAGAAATCACTGCCTGCCTCTCAGAGGCCTGCTCTAACCCAGGTCACACAACTCTACCTGCATCTAAAGAGAACTGCTCTAGTATGAAACACCCAAGCAAGTTAACATGAGAGATAACAGGATGGTAAGAGGCAAGCACAAGAACAACAGAGCCAATGTGATTTGGAACCATCAGAACCCAGTTCTCCCACCACAGGAAGTCTTGGATGCCTTGACATGTTGAAAAACCAAGATTTTGATATAAAATAGAATCACATGAAGATGATACATGCCTTTAAGGAGGGTATAAATAATTCACTTAAAGAAATACAGGTAAACACAGGGAAATAGTTAGAGGCCCTTAAAGAGGAAACAAATGCTTTAAAGAAATATAGGAAAATACAATCAAACAGCTGACAGAATTGAACAAAATTGCCTAAAACCTAAAAATGGAAATAGAAAAAAATCACAAATGCAGGCAACTTTGGAGATGGAAAAACCTAGAAAAGAAATTAGGAACTACAGATACAAACATACCCAACAGAATAGAAGGTATGGAAAAGGGAATCACAAATGTAGATGATATCACACAAGATACTGACACATCAGTCAAAGATAATGCACATGATTAAAAAGTTTTTAATCCCAAACTTCCAGGAAATTTGGGGACACAATGAAAAGACCAAACCTGAGAATAATAGGAAGAAAAGAGTATGAAGATTCCCAGTTAAAAGGGAGAGAAAACATCTTCAACAAAATCATAGAAAACTTCCCTAACCTGAAGGAAGAGATGACCATAAATGCTTAAAAAAACCCTACAGAATACCAAATAGATTTGACCAGAAAAGAAAGTACTCTTGCCATAAAATAATAAAACACTAACCCTTTGTATTAAGTGTACAAAACAAAGAAGAATATTAAAAGCTGTAACAGGAAAAGGTCAAGTAAAATAAAATGACAGACCTATCAGAAATACACTAGCCATCTCAAGAGAGACACTAAAAGCCAGAAGATTTGGAGAGATGCCATACAGACCCTTTGAGACCACAAATGACAAACCAGGCTGCTATAACCAGCAAAACTCTCAATTAACATAGGTGAAGAAATCAAGATATTCCATGATAATACCAAATTTAAACAATATCTTTCTACTAACCCGGTCCTATAGAGGATACTAAAAGCAAAACTCCAATACAGAGTGGGTAACTACACCCAAGAAAAGACAAGAAGTTAATCGTCTCACAACAAATGCAAAGGAAGAGAAGCACACACACATGATATCACACCCAGGTTCCATGAGTTGCTGAGAAGCTATCATGGTCGTTAATGTCTCTCAGTGTCAATGGACCCAATTCCCCAATAAAAATCACACAGGCTAAGAGACTGGATACACAAACTGGATTCTTCATTTTGATGCATACAAGAAACACACCTCAGGAACAAAAAGAACCACTACTTCAGAGTAAAAGTCTAAACAAAAGTTTTCTTAGCAAATCATCCCAATAAATAATCTAGAGTCACGATTCTAATATCCAATAAAATAGACTTTGAGCCAAAAGTAGTCAAAAAATATGGGGAAGGACATTTCATACTCATCAAAGGAAAAATGCACCAAGATGAACTCTCAATTCTGAACATCCATGCCCCAAATATAAGGGCACAAATATTTGTAAAATAAATTTTACTAAAGTGTTAAAGCTCAAAACACACATTAAAACTCAAACAATAATAGTGCAAGACTTCAATAACCCCATCTTCACTGCTGGACTGGTCACTGAAACAGAAAATAAAGATAGAAATGCTTAAACTAACAGAAGTTGTGAACTGAATGGATTTATTAGATATCTACCAAGCATTTAACCCCAAAACAACACAAGCTATAGCCTCTCAGCAACTCATGGAACCTTCTCCAACACTGACCATTTAACTGGACACAAAACAAGTCTCAACAGATACAAGAAGATTTAAATAAGCCCATGCATTCTATCAGATCACCATGGATTAAGGCCGGACTTCAGTAACAACAACAACAACAACAACAAAAACCAGAAAGCTCATGGAAACTGAACAACAATCTACTCAAAGATAACTTTATCAGGGAAGAAACAAAGACAGAAATTAAAGATTTTTCAGAGTTCAATGATAGCATACCCAAAGTTATGGAACACAGTGAAAGCAATTTTAAGAGGAAAAGCCGTAGCACTAAGTACGATCATGAAGAAATTGGAGAGATCTTACATTAGCAACTTAGAAGTATAGCTAAAATCTCTAGCACAAATAGAAGCAAACACAACCAAGAGGGGAAAAAAATCATCAGATTTTACTACAAAAGCCAACATTTAATATAATTAGAAAAATATAGATGAAATGGACAATTTTGTACACAGATACCATTTACTAGATTTAAATCAAGACCAGGTAAACTATCTCTACAGTCCCCTAAGTCTCAAGAAAATAGAAACATTCATTAAAAAAAACTCTCAAGCAAAATAAAGCCAAGGTCAGATGGCTGTTGTCCATAATTCTATCAGACCTTCAAAGAATAGCTAATACCAATACTCTTAAAACTATTAAAAAAAAGAAAAGAAAAACGAAACAGAAGGAACATTACCTACTTCATTCTATGAAACTAGGACCCAACAAAGAGAACTTCAGACCAATTATGTTTATGAACATCAATGTAAAAATATTCAGTAAACTTCTCAAACTAAATCCATTATTGAAACAAAACAAAACATCAAAAGAATTATTCAACACAATCAAGTAGACTTCATCCCAGGGATGCAAGGATGGCTCAATATATTAAAATCTACCAATATAATTCACTATAAAAAAAAACTCAAAAAAAAAAAAAGCCAACACATGATTATGTCATTAGTTGCTGAAAAAACCCTTTGAGAAAATACAGCACACTTCATGTTAAAAATCTTGAAGAGATCAGGAATTCATGACACATACCCAAGCATAATAAAAGCAATATTCAGCAAACTGGTAATAAACATCAAATTAAAAGGAGAGAAATTTGAAGCAATTCCACTAAAATCAAGGACAAGGTAAGGTTGCCTGTTCTCTCCCTATCTATTCAATATAGTACTTGAAGTTCTAACTACAGCATTTAGACAACAGAAGGAGATCTAGATGATAAAAATTGAAAAGTAAGAAGTCAAGGCCTCACTATTGTATCACTATTTGCTGATAGAAAGGTCTCCTATATTCATGGATTGGTAGGATTAACATAGTAAAATGGGCATCGTCCCAAATGTAATCCCCAGATTCAATGCAATTCCCATCAAAATCCCAACAAAATTCTTCACAGAAATGGAAAGAGCAATTCTCAAGAAAATATCTTGGATATCTAAAATATTTCTCAACAATAAAGGTATTTCTGGGGAAATCACCATCCCTGACCAAAAGCTATAAAACAGAGCTATACTGATGTTATTGGTACAGAGACAGACAGGTCCTTCAGAGCAATAGAAGTGAAGATTCAGAAATAAACCAACACACCTATGTATACTTGACCTTTGAAAAAAAAAGCCAAAACTATAATAGCATAAAAGCAAAGCCTTTCAATAAATGCTGCTAGTCAACTGTCAGTTTGCATGTAGAAGAATGCAAATTCATCTATATTTATCACCTTGTACAAAGTTCAATTTGAATGGATCAAGGACCTCCACCTAAAACAAGATACACTGAATGTAATAGAAGAAAAAGTGGGGAAATATCCTCAAATGCATTTTCACAGAGGATATTTTCCTGAAGAGACCACCAATAGCTCAGGCTCTAAGATGAAAAATTGACCCATGTGATCTCATGAAATTGAAATGTTTCTGTAAGGCAAAGGACAATGCCAACAGGAAGAAACAACATCCTACAGATTGAGAAAAGATCTTCCATAACCCTACATATGAAAGGGTGCTAATATCCAAAACACATACTTACACAAAAAAATAAAAAATAAATAAAAAATAAAATGTGGGGTATGGATCTAAACATAGAATTCTCAACCGAGGAAATTCGAATGGCTGCAAAGCATTTAATGAAATGTTCAACATCTTAGTCATCAGGGAACTGCAAGTCAAAATGACCTGAGATGCCAATCAGAATGGCTAGGATAAAAAACTCAGGGAATAGCAGGTGCTATGGAGGATATGGAGAATCCCTCCATAGTTGGTGGGATTGAAAACTGGTACAACCACTCTGGAAATCAAACTGGCAGTTCCTCAGAAAATTGGGAATATTTCTACCTGAAGACCCATGTATCTAAAAGATGTTCTGCCATATTATAAGGACACATGCTCCACTATGTTCATAGTAGCCTTATTGATAATAGCTAGAATAATAATTTGGAAACAATCTATATGTGCCTCACTCGAAGAACATATTCAGAAAATGTGGCTAATTTATACAATGGAATACTGTTCTATTAAAAATGAGGACATCATGAATTTTGCAGACAAATGGAGGGAGCTAGAAGATATCATCCTGGTTAAGGTAATCCACAACCAAAAGAATATGCATTGCAAGTACACACTGACAAACAAATATGAACCAAAAATACAGAATACCCATGATACATCTGATAAGCCATCTGAATTTTAACATGAAGGAAGCCCAAGATAGGATGCTTCCATTTCACTTAGAACAAAATAATCACAGAAGGCAGATGGAAGGAGGGACCTGAATACAAGAGTGGAGGAGGAGGGAAAGGTGGGAGCAGAACCAGGTGTGGAGATAGACAGGAAAGAAGTTCAGAGGGCAAAGAGAATGAATGAAAATCTGTGGTTGTCTGGGGGTATGGAGCAGAGCAACATCTAGAGAAACCAAGAGATATGTAATATGAGATGCTTCCAAGACTCAGTTGGGATAGCTTTAACCAAAGAGCACAACAGTAGGGAGATGGTACCTGAAGAGATAACCTCCTGTGACCAAGCCAGCTCAGTTGGTCACCAGGTTCTCCAGCACAGGAGTGAGGATTAAAAATAAAGAGGCAATTAGGCAATACTGCAGGATGACCCCAGCCAGTTCTGAGGCTGAAGCAGGCTTATTTTTTTCCCAATCTGCTTTTATACCATTTGATTTACATGCAAGTAAGAAGGCCATTTCTAAGTTGAGGAACAAGAAAAACAATAAACACAAATAATCAAGGAATAAGCAAGACAATAAACAAAGTCCCATGATTACAGTTTCCAAGGGCTTATAAGGATGAACAAGGTATCTGAGCCTACTTCTTTGTTATAGCCTAAAATTGGATTCCTGCTTGAGCTTACTTGTCTGTTCTAGCCTAAAATTAGATTTCTGCCTGAGCTTACTTCCTTGTCATAGCCAAATGTCAGATTTCTGCCTGAAACCTATTTCCTTGTCCTTGGCGAATGTCAGATTCCTGCCAAGTGGGCCCCAAAGCTCTCGGCATCTTCCTATTTTTATTTCATAAACAAGATTGGACCTGTCTTAGGGTTTCTGAGAAGACTGTCTTTCTTACCTATTGTGGAATATGCATTATCAAAAGCAATGCTATTCTGTCTTAGGCTGGTAAGACTCTGTGCAGAACTTACCTGTCGTTGGCTGCCAGCCTGTTAATAACTCTGTCTGGGGGTTCATTTCTGTTTCATGACATATATTTTGGTTTGCAACATGTTTATATTGTCAAAGAGAAGCTTTATCACAGTGGGCAGGAATAAAAGTATTCCCAGGACAAAAAGGGTTAGCATGATGAAGCTATATATACCAGTCTTGAAGCTGGACCAAGATGGAAATACTGACCTCAGGCCATGAATATTTTATCAACAATATCTGAAGCTTCAAAGCTCAGCAGAGCAGCATTCTTTAAATTCATAATCTCACTATGCAAAGTTAAAACATCCAGAGAGGTGCTAGAATTATGCCAAATACACCCCAAGTGTCTTTGAACTTTTCCCCAATTATAATGACTATCATTGTAAATTTTAGATGTAACACCAATCCATTGGTATTTAGCATGACCCTTGAAGTGGCTTCTTACTCTTAAACTCTGAACCTTCTCACTAATAAGTTGAATAGTATAATAAAGAACATCAATCCATTGTTCCAAATGCTTATCTAAATCCTCTTGAATACTCAGAGCATCAATAACATTTTTTGCTGTCTTAACGTCTTGTGTCACAGCAATTGCAGAAGCAGTGGTGCTAACTATTAATATAATTAAAGTTGCTATACCAGCAAATAATCAAGCCCATTACCCTCTTGCTTCTGCTTAAAACTTGACTCACTTCTTTCAATACCTGCAAGCTTTTTTCAGAACACCAAGGTCCTGTAAAAAAAGGCAATAAAACATAAGCTGGTTGATACCCCACCATAACAGACATGCCAATTTTCAATGCACTAACACAATAGGAAAGAGTACAATCAATATCACTTACATTAAATAACATAGAAGAAACTAAAATAATTTTAACATTACCAATTAATAAAAGATTAGGAGCTTTAACTCACGGACTAACACTTGCTTGAGATTCAGATCCTGTCCAATTTTATCTATTCCTATTGTAACTTCATAAATAAGTGCAACTAACTTCCAAATATGTCTCTGAAAATGTCCAGAACCAGCCTTCCAAATGAAGATTGTCAATTCCCCTTTTTCCAATATTGGATTGATTTCTAGACCAGTCCATGATTGCATCAGAATAACTGGCAACATTAAAGGAAATAGAAGAGTCATTATAATTTCTCTTCGATTAAATTTTTGAAGGAAGTTTCCCATTTTCCATCCCACAGGGTCTAAAAGCTTGAGGAAAGACAGCTTGTCCACTCTGGGACATAGGCAAGCAAGGGTGGGTGTGGTCTCCCTCCCCTAAGCCTGGACAGTAACGCAGCTTGTGGAAGCAGCTACATTCAGTAGCTCCACCTCTATTTGCAAGAAGGAAGTTTCTGATTGGACTGTTATACCGACGTAGTTTGGGGGAGGGGTTTGCCCCAAGTATTTTACCTGTTGTGGGAACAAAGGAATTAGCATTAAAAAACCAAGATGACTGAGTGACCAGACCTCGTGTTGTCTAATGTTTAACTTCTTCCACGTGGGCCCGGTATAGCATGGCTAGCCTATCTCCTTTAATCTTTTCCTGTCCTTATCTTACTCCTATTTCCAGAACTCTTTTATTCTTTCCATGTTGGTTTTGGACTCCAACAGGTGGGTCAGGAACATATGTCCAATACAGCTTTCCTGTCACCATTATCAGGACACTCAGCAAGCTGACAGGTCAGCTTCATTCTTTGTCCCAGCAGGAACAAGTCTCACCAATCACTCTGGCAGCTACCATGCTCCTTCAGCATCCTGCAGAAAAAAAAACACAAACATGTCCTCTTCCCCTTTTAAATTTCTGATCAGGATCATGCAATATGCCAGTAAGTGGACTCTTGCACTTCACCTAGGTATAAATATAACTAGTTGTAGGGTGCCATAGACACTCAGCAGAGAATTCCTTGGCATCCAAATTTTTTAAAAATTTAAAATAAAAAGAACATGTTTTAAATAACTTTGTGATATACAGGGATATGACTCCCCTTTTTTTATTTTATGAAGATATTGTTTTAACATTCTACAATGCCTTCTTGATGATTATAAGGAATCCCAATAATATGTGTAATATTAAATTGTCGACAAAACATCTCAAACACTTGTCTGCAATAGCCAGTTTCATTACCTATTTTAATCTGATTTGGAACACCAAGCATAGAAAAACGTTGTGGAAAATGACTAATCATATTTTTAGTTGTTTCTCCTGTTAAAGCAGCTGCAACTAGAAAGCTTGAAAAGGTATCCCTTTTCATGGGATAAAACATGTACATATTTTAATTTTCCAAAGTCAGAAATGAGTACCATTCATTTGCTATAATTGATTAGGTACAAGTCTTTGAAGATTAAAACCATTGTGTGGTACAGGAAGAAATTGGGGACACTTAGGACAAGTCTTTATAATCTGATGTGCACATTCGCTAGAAATAACAAATTGTTGTCTCAAGCTATTATTATTTTGATGATCTAAAAATGAAATTATTTCACTAATTGTACCTGCACAAGGCCTATAACCTGGCTGGTATACAAATCTTCTGTGGAATTGCCCTCATTAAGGGATCCAGGCAATACAGTATGAGGTCTTAAATGTTCTATAAAGGAAGGAACACTACATTCTCTCAAATTGAGTTATATTTGCATAAATAATTACAAAATGAGAATTAGCAATATTTTTAAAAAGAATAATTTTGAGCAAAATTTGACAATTTGATGTATCTAAAAAAAGAATGGTTTCAAGTAATTGCAAACTATAAGTTATATTGGCTATCAGTATACATATTTAAAGCTGAATTTTTTTCACCATTTCAAAACAATGGCTACAGCATAGTTCAATTATTTGTGCTGAAGCAGGGGGAAACTCCAGAGAATGAACATGTAATCCAATCAGATGTTCTGTGTTCCTATTAGATGAGTCATCCATAAATACAGTAAGTGAACTCTCTGTGCATAAATTTACAGGGAATACAAAAGCATGCATAGAGGCAAATTTAACAACTTGTCTTTTAGATAATGATTATCAATTTTACCTGAAAAATTTGCATATGCAATAGGCAAAATATCTGCCCTAACCGATTTAATTGCTGTTTGGAATAAGGAATATTTCATTAGGATCTTTCCCAAAATACTTTCTTGATTCTATCTTACATTTCCGTATTAACACAGCAACAGCTTCATCATAGGGTGTTAAAAATTTCTTTGGAGACAAAGAAAGATGAATCCACATTAATGGTGCCTTTTGACAAAGAGCTGCTGTGAGCAAATGCGTAGCAATAATGCATGCAAACAGCCAATGATTGATCATCTATATAACGAATCTGTTGTTGGCTAATAGGTTCCTCTACTTTCTGCAAAGCTATTTGTCCCTTATAAGTTAATTGTTGAGTAGAATTAGGATTTTTATCCCCCTTAAGAATATCAAACAGAGGTTTAAGTTCTCCTGTGGTCAACTTAAAATGATGTCTTAGACAATGAATATCTCCTAACAACTTTTCAAAATCATTTAGAGTAAGTAAATTACCTCTTCTTATTTGAATTTTCTGTGCTACAATTTGTTTATGATATAACTGGTGTCCCAAATATTGAAAAAGATATTGTCTCTGATTTTTTTTTGAACAACTAATCCCCAAGATTTTAAAGCTTGTATAAGAACAAATAACTTGTAGTAAAACTCCTTCAGAGGCATTAGCTAAGAAAATATCATCCATATAATGAATACAATGCATAGAAGGATCAAGGTCCCAACCTCTTATATTGAAGCAGCAACAAATGTTTGACATAAAGCAGAGGTATTAGCCATCCCTTGATGGCTAACCTTCCAATGATATCTCTTCATGGGTTCTTTAAAATTACAGACAGGGACACTAAATGCAAACCTTTTACAGTCACAAGGATACAAAGATACGGTATAAAAACAATCCTCCAAATCCATAATAATTCTATAAGCATTTCCTGGCATAGCAGCTGTAGTAGGCAAGCCAGGCTGAAATGCCCCCCCCCAAGTTATATAGCCTTATCAAGCCTTTTAAAATGCTGCAATAATCTCCACCTGCTGGATTTTTCTTAATTACAAGTATGTGTGAGTCAGAATCCTGAGCTTGTGGTCGAACTGCAAACTGCAGCCAATGGAATACTGGCAATTTAACCATAATTTTTAAATTTCCTTTGCAAAACCAGAGCAAAACCAAAACTTTAGAAAGCAAAATTCAACCTCTAACAAAAAATTCAGCATCTCCAAAACCACCAAGTGAATCACCCCCATGCTAAAAAGTTTGGCTGCCCATTCTTGCACGCAAACGTAAGACAGTGCAGCCTCTAATATCTCATCAAAGAGTCACTGCTCTATATCCTAGCTTTTATACGTCTGGTTTCTAGGATGAGAATTACATAAAGTATTATCTCAATTTAGACATATCTTTAGAGACCTGTTTCTCCAGCTTGGCTCATGCCACGTGTTTTTGTTCTTAACAACTCCAAGCAAGTTACCAGTTTTAAGTCAACTTTCTGTTACTAATGTTATAAATTTTTAATCATACCCAAGAACTTATAAGCCAATAATCTATAGCCAAGACACGCAGAACATATTTATACTTTTAAAACCAGCCAGAAACAAAAACGAAGTGGCTATAAACATTAACTTATTTAAATCGGACAAAACTCTTCATTTTTCTAGCTGTAATTCCAAGAGAGGAGCTACCTGCAGAACCCAATAATCACAGTCACAGAGATTTTTATAGGAAAAACAGCCATCAGTACCCTTACCATAGAACTTGAGAACCTTCACCGGGCCGAGGTCCTCTCCTCCTATTGATGATCAATTTTGCAATCCTCTACCATACACATGCTGCTTGAA
>NW_022196891.1:4682960-4690868 GCF_008632895.1 Mastomys coucha
AAAAAAAAAAAAAAAGAACTTGAGAAGCTGCTGGTACCTTTAAGAGCAGCTTGTCCAGACAATCAGCTCCTGGCAGCGCTTCTCCTGAAGTGCTAGACTCCTAACTACAGGGGCAAGGCTCCAACGGACAATTGAGACTGCTTTTATCTTTTTTCTCTTTTCTTTTTTCTTTTTCTTTTTCTCTTTCTTTTTTTGAATCTAGTTAAAACTAAATCAAGGACTGAACAACCAGCAGATAAAGTTTTAGCAGTTTTTTCTTTTGAACATGAAATGCAGAACAACAAAGAATCAAACCACAAAATGAAAGCACAGATTTAACATAAAACAGTTTTGACGGACATGGACAGGTTTGCACGCAAAGGCCAGGCAATAGACAGAGAGGGAAGAGAATTAGATGTCCCAAAGGGACCCAGATGTCCTACCTAAGAGACCCAGAACTAAGCATTCCTCCAGTAGGAGCCAGAGAGGAGGCAGGACATCTCCCCACCTCTTCCTGCCCCTAGGAGAGCTCTGAAACAGCTTGTGTTCATGTTCCTTCTCTTTTGCCAAAGCATCCCCGATAGTGTGGGGGAAACTGCTTCTCTCAAACCCATTCTCTTTCACGTCTAGGGTGTAAACTATCTCTAGTCAGAGTCCAAAGGCTAAAAGCATCTATGAGAATTACCTTCTCTTCTCTAGATTTTAGCATAACTCTAAACACATACACAAAATACGTTTTACCATTATCTTGTCGTTCTACAAGTTTTATTCACCATTGGCCCAAATCTTTTGTACTTTCCTTCATGAGTGCTTCCAATTCCTGTGGTGTCCTTCACTGTACCCTGCTTACTGGAACTCCACCTGACCAAGCCAGCTCAATCAGTCAGCCGGTTCTCCAGTGCAGAAGTGAGGATTTAAAAAGAGAGAGACAATTAGACAATACTGCAGCATGACCCCAGCCAGTTCTGAGGCTGAGGCAGGCTTAATTTTTTTTTCAATCTACTTTTATACCATTTTAACTACATGCAAGTAATAAGGTCTTTTCTAGGTTGAGGAACAAGAATAACAATAAACACAAATAATCAAGGAACAAGCAAGGTAATGAACAAAGCCACATGATCACAGTTTCTAAAGGCTTATCAGGATGACATAGATATCTGAGCCTACTTCCCTGTCCTAGTGCAAAGTTATATTCATGCCTGAAGCCTACTTCTTTATTCTAGCCTCCAATTAGATTCCTGCCTGGACTTACTTACCTGTTCTAGCCTAAAATTAGATTTCTGCCTGGGTTTTCTTTCTTGTCGTAGCCTAATATCAGATTTCTGCCTGAAGCCCATTTTCTTGTTCTTAGTTAATGTCAAATCCCTGCCAAGTGGTCTCCAGTGCTCTCCACACTCCTGTTTATAGACAGAGTGCCCACTGGAGGTATTAGGCCACCTACCTACCTTCAAATTTTTGATTCAGAATTTTTTATGTCTACAAGAAGTGCATAGATCAAAAAGGGAACAAGGACTGAAGGAAAGGCTATCCAGTTACCAGGGAACCTGGGATCCATCCCATTCACAGGCACCAACCTCTTACACTATTAGTGATGCCTTGTGTTTGGAGACAGGAACCTAGCATGGCTGTCTTCTGAGAGGCTCTACCAGCTGCTGCCTGAGACAGATGCAGGTACATACAGCCAATCATTAGACTGAGGTAGGGGACTCCTATGGAAGAGTTAGGGGAAAGATTAAAAAAGCTGAAGGGAATGGCAACCTTGGAGGTAAAACTACAGTATCAAATAACCAGGATGGCTAAGAGCTTCCAGAGGCTAAGCCAACAACCATAGAGTATACATGGATTGGTCAATGGCTCCTGGCACATATTCCCAGAGGACTGTCTTCTTTTGCATCAGTGGGAGAGAATCTGCATAATCCTATAGATATCTCTCATGGTAGGGAGATGCTGGGGTAGAGGTAAAGTGGGGGTATGTGAATGGGTGAGGAGTTGGGTAGGAGGATAAGCACCCTAACAGGGGCAAAAGATCACGGGATTGGATGAAGATCTCTGTGAGGAGGTACTAGGAAAGGGGTCAACATTTGGAATATAAATCAATAAAATGCTTTAATTTAAAAAAGGAACAGAAAAAGTAAAACTAGACAGGTTTATTGTAAGGTCTGTTTCTTTAAGGGGGCTTGAGGAATACACTTATCTGTGGCTACAAGCAAAAATACTTAAATGTAGCCAGGAATTATGCTGCTTTAACATATTGGTAGTTCTAAGATCTCCTCCAGGATTCAGGAATTCATTATCACTGAGAAGTTAGTTGGTGAAGTTCACAGTAGAAGGTATACTTTTTCTCTTGTTGACTGGTTCTTAAAATCCATTTACAGAGTCGTTGATTGCCACCAGTTTATGTGTGCCACTACTGACCCTTATTGTTATTATGTCATGCTGGTCATTGTTAGGGTTGGTAGGTGTCATATCTAGATAGGACTATTGGTTACTTCTCTCATTTGAAAGTTTGCAAGGTGCCTTCTGTCATCATAAAAGCTAGTCTACAGGGAAGAGATATTTGGATCTGTTCTAGTCCTGCATCTATGTCTTTATCAATAGTCACATACCTTTTTAGGGGAACCAAGAAGAACTGTAGTCTGTAATTTCTGAGAATCTTGTACAATGCTGACAGAGAACTGAAAAAAGGGCTTTTGGGTTTCTGTTGATCAGATATTCATGAGATGGCTTATGGTCCTTGGAGGGAACAATATTAGCTAAAGTGAGAAAATTTATCGATTATACTCATATTATGTATCAAACTCTATTATATGCATGTTTACAAACTATCCTGTATGTTGAAGTGAAAGTCTTTAGATATGTCATGTGATGCAGACTCACATGTTATTTTCCTGAAGCAAGTCCCATGGAAGGACATTCAATGTTTGGACAAAGTATAAATAGGACTCAATGGACGATTATGGCACACTTGCATGGATAATCTTGCTGTGGTCTCCATCTTTGTATCTTTGCTGATCTTCACTTTGTTCAAAGAGGCACAGCAGACAACATCTGGACACCCTACTGGTTCTGGTCACTCGTTTTGATTTGTATGGATATGGCATTGGCCTGGCTGTTTCTGCTAGGTAGTGCCACCACTGCTGATTTGTGTTTGGTATCCTGACACTACTGATTTGAACTGCTGGTATCCTAACGAAAGAGATGAGAATTACCACAAGGAACTATTTCTAAACAGATCCAGATTCCTTTGTCTTTAGTATCTTTTCTCCCTTACCATTGGATGGTGGGCTGGAGTTGGGGGTCAAAGTACTTGAGAATCATTATTAAATGTAGGTTTTTAGGATGGGCATGACATGCAGGGTAGCCCACCCACTAAGAGGAGACGGGAAAGGGAGGGTGGAGAAAAATTGTGGGAGGTGGTGACGTGGAGGAGGCAGTGAGAGGGATTTAAAGGGAATAAATAAAGAAAAAGTAGGTTTTATAATCTCTAAACCTATAGTACATACTACATTTTAAAACAATTTTTATTTAATCTTTTCTTTCTTAACAGCATTTATATATGTGACAGTCCTGCCTGTACTGGAACTGTCTTTGTACACAAGGCTGGCCTAGAACTCTCAAAAAGCTGTCTGCTTCTGTAGTGCAGAATTAAAGGTAAGTGAGACCAGTTCTTGTACATACTGTTTTTTCTTAGATCATATTGAGGAGTAAGGAGCTCTTTATCACCCATAATGCTCCCCCAGAAGATGGATAAAAATGTGGCTTGTATATCATCAATAGCTAGGTATATAGGCTTCCTCCCACACAACATACCTTAGTTTTCATGATTTGTTCATTTCATGCTGAATTCATTACCTTGATACAGAATCATTATGCTGAAGTTTCATGGTTCTAGAGAACAGAATGAACAATTCTTGTATATGCAGTTATTTTTTAAGCCCATATGAAATTATAAATAATATCCAGAGTATAGACTTATGTTTTTTTAAATTAATATGAGTATAATTTATTAAATTTTGGTCAACAGTATTGTAAAAATATCCATTGTATAAGTTTGAAAAATACATAGTGATTATATAATAGTGTAAAGAGATTGGAAGAAAGATGCAATACTACAAGGTGTTTAATTTTTCTGAATTTTCTGGTATTAAGTTTTGGGGGTACATTTTCACATTCTTGCTTCACTTGTGTTTATCTTCTTGTGCCTTTTGAATCAATGCTTTCCATTTTCCTATTGATCCTAATGTAATAAGTACAGGACACATGGTTTCTGTGTGATTTGGTCTTTTGATGTATTTAAAAGACCTTTTATTAGCTGGATTTAAATTGTCTTGAAAGATGCTTCTCAAACATACTTTGACTGTATAAGTTTGATTTGCTCCTGACCTGTTGTACTAACTACTGTTTTGCTTGCTTTCACAAATGACCAGTTCAAAAGTCTCACCTTGTACACACTGTCTCCCATTCAGCAGACATTAGAGATGTTTTCCCACATTAATTGGTAACTCTTGCTAATGGTTATTTTACAACAGAAGCATAATAAGAAGTTAGAGAAAAGAAAATAAGGACCCTAATTAAACTTAACTCAGAGCAATTCAAACCACAGAGGGTTAAACAAAAGTACAGAATAAATAAATGAGTGTGGCCTACAATGAGCAAATAACTATACCACAGAACTTCTTTTGAAATGCTTCTTGTCTTTTTCTATGTTATTTTGCATGCTTTGTTAGCATCTTTGTATGTGCAGATTTGTTATCATGGTCATCTAATCCTCTTTCCTACCACAGGGTGAACTTTCCTCATGTATCCATGGTCTATCTTTTAATTTCTTAGATACTGTAGTACTTCAGGAAATTTATTTTATTTTGCCCTTCTCTGTGACTATTCATTCACTGTTCCGAACTATTGACATCTTATCTTTCCTAAAATAACCCCTCAGTGTATATTTATATTCACTACCGCTTATTCTTGAGCAACTGAATCTTATTTAAGTCTCCAAATGTTATATCATCATCATTTCATGGCTACTCTTTTTAAAAACAGCAGCAACTTAACACTAACTAAATTCTGGACTGCTACATTGTTAAAGGCCAGCTTCCTAGAAACCCTTCTCCATGGGCTTCTTCACTTTTCTGGTCTCTCCCGTTGGAGTTCTGTTCTCTAGTTGAACTTTCTACCACCCTCTCACTTTCCCCATCTGATGTTAACCTCAGTATACAGGTTTCTGTGTATGAAAATCTGTGCTTTGATTTTATAAACTGTTTCCACAAGAAACATTGACCTGTTTCTGCCCTTACCCAGTGCTCTTGGAATCAGCACTGTCTACTGAACATGATGTGGTACATATTTTGACTGAATCTCCCCTATGTATTTCAAACTCATGTTAACAAAAATTGAACTTATTCCTTCCATTCAATGATCTGGTACATTTCTCTATATGATTTTTATTACCTGAGATAGCACTCGGAATTTACTAAACATGCAGGAGTCATTTCCCAGATACACATGTGCTTGCTTTAACATCTTAAAGCTTCTAATAAGAGCATGTAGCTATATTACATTCGTTTGCCCACAATATCCTCCACAAGACTTTAAAACATACTAAGCCATGACTTCACATGATTTCACTGTTTGTTAATTGAATGTAAATATTTGTTTATTTTCTGTGTTTGTTTTTACTTTAGACAAATTTAAGAATACTAAATAATGTACTTTCTACATCAAATATTTAAGGAAATTATTTTCAAAGAAACGGTTTCTATGTTACTGACAGATTAATGTATATAAGAAAGAGTATATGCATATAATGTAATGTATATAAGAGTAATGTATATAAGAAAGAGAATCATTTATAAAAGGATATTTAATGAGACACACAGCATGATGTAAAAATAATAGGCTTACAAACAGGATAAAAAAGAATACCATTTATATTATACTTCCATAATGTAAATACAATCTACAGTTACAATAATGGTAACAAAAAAGGAAGCAAAGTCTTGGTTGGTCCAATCGACAGTTGTGATATTTGCTGATATCTTTATAATAAATGAAAAAGATGAAATTTGCTTATATATAATATTCAGAAACCATTTATATATCTAAACAAAAAACATAGACAAATATGCTAGAAAAAGAAAATACGTCTAAAAATAAAATTATCATTTGTTCAGAAGAGGCACCACGTATATACATAAGTTTTGAAATGGCCAGTGAACTAGTGTGTAAATAGTTAATTTTTATGTCCCATCAACAATTATCTAACAGTTTTATGAGTAATAATGCTTAAGCACTCAAGAATCACACAGTTTGTCCTGGTGACATTGAACTTCACATATAAAATTGACTTAGATGGGAATGTTCAGGTCAGTGATAAAATTTCATTTCTAGGAGTGTTCAGGATGGTTTCCCCAGAAGAAAATCACATTTGAATCAATACACTGAGTAAATAAGATTCATCCCTATGGGTGAGAGACATGATCCTTCAACCTGTTGAGGGTGTGAGCAGAAACAAAAGGCAGAACAGCTCATCTTCTCTCCCTGCTTGAACTGAGACACAGATCTTCTGTGTCCAGCTGTATAGACTCCTTGTCCTTCGACTGCTCTCCTTTGACCCTGACTCCTGACTCCTTGTCCTCTGACTGCTGTCCTCTGACCCTGACTCCTTGTCCTTTGACTGCTGTCCTCTGACCCTGACTCCTGACTCCTTGTCCTTTGCTGTTCTCTGACTCCTGACTCCTTGTCCTTTGACTGCTGTCCTCTGACTCCTGACTCCTTGTCCTTTGACTGCTGTCCTCTGACTCCTGACTCCTGACTCCTTGTCCTTTGACTGCTGTCCTCTGACTCCTGACTCCTTGTCCTTTGCTGTTCTCTGACTCCTGACTCCTTGTCCTTTGCTGTCCTCTGATTCTTGACTCCTTGTTCTTTGACAGCTGTCCTCTGACTCTGACCTTCACTAGTGCCCTCCACAGCATCACTCAATTTCTGAACCCAGAGTGAATGGCCTTACGGGTTTTTCTGGTTTCACAGCTCGTAGGTAATAGATTACTTGAGCAGTCATCTTCCATAACATTGTTGAGCAAATTCTTATTCATGTTATTTATTCCTTATTTATCTATTTCTATATAGAACTGTAACATACTCCCTAATATATTTGTCCATTTGATGTATGTGAAGAATTATCTGAATTTCATTTCCTTAGTGAATATGAGTTGATATACACTGTAATAAAATCACATACTTTTTTGTCCACTTTTATGAATGATACATGTGACATTGTATGTTATGTGAAATGTGCACATAACAGATACTGACAGGAAGCTCTTGATTGTTTAAAGCACCATCCTGGCACAGCAAACCTGTCATGAATCTTGACAAAAATGGTTCTCATTATTCCTTATCTGAATGTTAAATCATAAGAACTATTGCGATGCAAGTGCCTTTACATAAGGCTGTACCCATTTCACATAAGTGAGTTAGAAACAAAAAATTATATACTTATTAAGTAATAAAATGGACTAGATGAATAATGAGTAAGGAGTGTTTCCCTGGTGTGCTCACCAGGAATGTGAAGCATACCATTTTCACTTCATACATGCCTTTACTCCTAAGACTAAACTCAGCAAGAAATCTCCATAATTTAGTATTATTCGAGCAATCATTTCTAGTTCATATAAATAATGGTGATGCTAGTTACCACCAGGCAGACAGTGCTATTCTTATTAGTAATAAAAAAAAAAGAGTAAAGTTCACAGAGTACTTTTGCTTTCAGAATATAAGCAATTTTGGAATTTGACCATATTTGAAATTGAAGTCTGTATAACATAATCTGTATCTAGAGGGAAAATAAGGAACTCTAGCAATCATCACACTGCCAGAGGAAAGGATCTGGGATCACACTGCCAGAGGAAAGGACCTGGGATCACACTGCCA
>NW_022196891.1:4691292-4716709 GCF_008632895.1 Mastomys coucha
ATCACACTGCCAGAGGAAAGGATCTGGGATCACACTGCCAGAGGAAAGGATCTGGGATCACACTGCCAAAGGAAAGGATCTGGGATTGTAAACCATAATGTCAGTAGTGATTCAATCAGAGTTTGACCAAATTTATTAATGAATGCATGTTTCCTTTTTAGAGATCTACACATTCATTACCATTCAATTGATCTGGTTAACAAAGAGTGAAGACACACAGAAAACCTGCCTCTGTGTTTTCTCTCCACTCAAGTGCAGAGCTCCCCTCCCCTCCCTGGCCTTTCAGAGGGAGCCTGGCTAGGCGCCAAAATATTGCTATCACCATTTTTTTTCATGGTGGCACTCCCTAAGGATCCCTACCCCACTTGGGGATTGACAGGTGCCAGTTTGGGAATAGACAAATGGCAACAACGTCTCTCAGTCCCCGTGGCACAGAGGCTGGCACCCTCTCTGACAGACAGCTAGCATTTCCCAGTGCAGATGGCTCCTGTCCATGGGGGAAGCAAAGACCAAACATCCTTGAAGAGATAAGTGCCCTACTCTTGGGCCATAAAAGAGGGCAATAAAGCATCCCCAGACAGTTATGGTCAGTGTGTAAAAACACACTAGTTCCTGATAACACCATAAAGTTACTTCCCAGGTCAGAAGAGTCCCACATCCCCAGTTGCATGTTTGAAGGATGACTTCCTTTGTCACCTCCCTCTGTCATGTAACCCCAAAGTCCGAGGATTGTTGCTTATGCTTATATATTTCTAAAAACTCCAAGCCCCTAGATGTGGGGTTCCACTCCTAAGCAGAGTAGTGGGAAGGTTTGTGATCTGAGTCTGACTCAAATAAAAGGCTCTTTTCTTACTTTGCATTGGGTTGGCAATTCTTAGAGTTCATCTGGGAATGACAAGTGCAAGACTCGTAGGCTTCTAAAATCAAGCACTCCCTTCCAGATTAGTCTCCCTAGTCTCTGCTGAGAGTAAAAGTGATACTAACCCCCAAAATTGTCAAAGCTAGATCCACTCATAGGTAATGCAAATGCATGAATGAGTGTTGAAAAATAACAGAGCTAAAATGTATTGAGAGTCGACCGTACATCTTTTATAAATTATTTTAATTCTTAATAGCAAAGTTATAGGATTGGGATCATTAACATATATTATTATCTAACTTGACAAAACGAGATTCAGAAGAATTTAAGGAATTGGCTTTGGATTATGCAGCATATATGGAGGAGCTAGGGTTGGACTTCAAACTTGATTAAATGCTAGACTCCTACTCAGAGTAAAGACAAAGAAATAAAATAATAATAATGAAGCAAAATATACAAAACGTATATAGAACTCAAGAAGTTGACTCCAAAATACAAAATAACCTAAATGGAGCAAAGGCAGAAGTTCCTTCTATCTTGTCTGCAGACACCAAACCCAATCAAGACACAGTTGCCATTGCCAAGAGGCACTTGCTCACAAGAACCTGGTGTGGCTGCTCCTTGGGAGGTTCAGCTAGCAACTGACCAATGTAGATGTGGATGCTTGGAGTCAAGAATCAGACTGAGCTCAAGGACACTGGTTGGGGAGCTGGAAGAAGAACTGGAGGAGCTAAGAAGCATTGCAACCCCATAGGAAGGACGACACCAGCTGGCTGGACCACCCAGTGCTCCCAAAGGATGGCTTTGTCTGACATCAATGGAAGGGGAAGTACTTGGTCCCATGGAGGTTTGATGCCCCAGCACAGGGGGATGCTGGAGTAGGAGGGTGGGAAAGTGGGGGAGGATAGGGGAGCACCCTCATAGAAGCAAAGGGGAGGGAGGAGAGAGGGAGGTTGTTGGATGGGGGTTCGTGAAGGGGTAACCAAGAGGTGAGATATCATTTAAGATGCAAATGAATGGATTGATTAATTTAAAGAAAAAAGGAAAAAGAAAAATGGGGTACAGTGCTAAATAGAGAATTCTCAAGAAAGGAATCTGAAATGGTTGAGAAGTACTTTAAGAAATTTTTACCATCATTATTTATCAGGGAAATGCAAATCAAAATGACCCTAAGATTCCACCTTATACTTTCAGAATGGTTAATTTAAAAAACTCAGAGGACAGGACATGCTGGCAAGGATGTGGAAAATGGAAAGCACCCCTGCAATGCTGGTGGGATTGCATACTCCTCTCTGGAAATCAACCTTTTCTTCAGAAAATAGAAAATAATTCTACCTGAAGACACAGATATACCAGTTATTGGAATATGCCAAGGGATGTCCCACCATATGTCAGAGACACCTGCTCCACGATGTTCATAGCAGCCTTATTATTTGTAATAACCAGAAACTGGAATTAACCAAATGTCTTCATCTGAAGAATAAATACAACAAATGTGGTTCATTTACATAATGGAATATTATTTAGCTACTAAAAACAAAGACATCATGAATTTTGCAGGCAAATGAATAGATCTAGAAAACATCATCTTGAGTGAGGTAACTCATACCCAAAAAGGACATTCATGGCATGTACTCACTGATAAGTGGATATTAACCATACAGAATACCCATGATACATCCCAGAGACCATATGAAGTTAAAGAAGGAAGGTTCAAGTGAGGATGTTTTTATCCCACTGAGAATGGGAAACAAAATAAACATTGAGGACAGAGACAAGGGTGGGGGAGGTGAAAAAAATGGGAGAGAGGTGTAAGATCAAGTGTGTATGGGAGGGAGAGACTGGAGAGAAGCCCAGAGGGCCAATGAATGAGTGGGGAATATGCAGCTGCCGGGGTCGAGGATGGCAGGAATCTCTGAAAATATCAGAGATATGGGATGGGGTAGGGTCCAGGACTCAAGACTTGACCCCTAGTGGAGAGATGGGTACACAAACCAACCCACAAAATATTCAACCCAAAATTAGTCCTGTCTAAAAGAAATGCAGGGGCAAAATAGAGCAGACTGAAGGAATGGCCAACCAGTGATTGGCCCCACTTAAGTCTATCCCATGGATGGGAACTAATCCCTGACAGTATTACTGATGCTATGTTGTGCTTGCAGACAGAAGGGACTACCAGAAGTTGACTGAGACAAATGGAGATACTCACAGCTAAGCATTGGATGGAGGTTGGGGACTCCTGTGGAAGAGTTAGGGGAAAGGATGAAGGAACTGAGGGGATAGCAGCCCAATAGGAAGATCAACAAGATCAATTAACCTGAACACGTTGAAGCTCCCAGAGACCAAGCCACCAACCATAAAGCATATATGGGCTGATCTTTGGCCCCTAGGCACATATGGAGCAGAGGACTGCCTTGTTTGGTATCGTTGGGAAAGGATGTGCCTAATCCTATAGAGACTTGATGCTCCACAGTGGACGAATATGAGGGGCACCCTCTCAGAGGCAAAGGATAGGAGGATTGAGGACAGAAATCTGAGGGGGAATGAGTGGCACAACATTTGAGATATATTTAAATAGGATGATTAATTAATATTTAAAAATGAGTTGTTTATAAAGACAGCTATACTGGGATATTTGAAATTTTTCTCTTGAAGAGACATGACCTAACATGCACTAATCTTTTTCTTTTTTCTTTCTTTCTTATTTTTTTTTTAATAAGTAGTGGAACTGGAGTTACTGAAGCTGGGTTTTGCAGAATTAGGATAGAATAAGAACCAGTAAATCTTCTTAGCATTCTTAGTCTTTTTTCATTTTCATCCTATCTTTTACCTTTCTATATCTGAGAAAAAGAATGAACCAAACCCATAAATCCTATAAAATAAACCCTAATCTCTTCCCCTTTTAGTGTGCTTGTAAAAGAATTCCAGGATGTTTAAGCGAAGTATGATAGAGCCTCAAGCAAAGAACTTTTCACAATTTTTAAAATTTGCTCTGGGGGAAATAACTGCTAATTTTTTTTAAAAGTAGAAAATATATTTGGTGAAGCAAATCCATCCAGGATTTAGCCAGTTCATGGGAAAAAGGCTTTTCTGAAAAAAAAAAAAAAAGGCCAGTATTATCATATTATCATTATACCTTTCTATAACCACTGGCTCACTGGCATGTAAATTTCTAATTTTAAGAACCACAAGCTGAAATGGTTGTAGCTTTGATTTTGTTCATTTAAATGCACTTTAATACATACTTTCTTCATATTCATTTTAAGTGAAAATAGTAAAGATTCCTTTGTGTGTGTATGTGTGTGTGTGTGTGTGTGCATGAGTGTGTTTGTGTGTGCATTTATGTTTCAAAGCCAACAAATTCATTTTAATAACAATTGAATAAGAAGAAGTGTAGGGAATTATGGCCCAGCTTGGTAGATATAAAACTCCAACAACTGTTGCTTAATTGGATACTAAACAAAGTTCTCAACCTGTTTCTGGTCTTTGGACTTTACCACCAGCAACAGAAGCAGAATGAGTCCTTACTTAGAACTTAGTTCTATAGGCAGCATATCTATCTACAAAGATGTCTGAGACTTTAGAGTTTTATAGCTTATAATGAAAGAAGATGGGTAAGGTTGTAAATTTCTCAGTGAGTATGCTTATGCTGAAAGGTGCTGAATAACAAAAACAGGATAATAAGCATGACATAGAATAAAATAGAAGTATATTTGATCATAATAAATGTGTTTATAGTTTGGTCTTGCCAGAAAATAAAAGTGGAGACAGATAGGGCATTCTCAGTGCTCGAATAGTAATAATGCCAGTTCAAGGAAAACCCTTTTCCCAGATGCAATATAAACAATTTTATTGTCATTTATTTTCCCTTTCAATACTACATCTACCTAACATAATATAGAGATTACAAAATTTTATTACACAGATTAAATAGATCTATATAATTTTCTTCAAACCTTTAGTTTAGGAATGGAGTTCACCTGTTCTTGATTACCTAACTTTGATTAACCTTTCATATTGAAAAAATATTATCATGGTATTACTTATCATACCAACATGGACTGTAAATTTATAATACAGGAGGGAATGTAAATGTATGTTAGGATACTGGCTGTTATAAAACTTTGCATTTGCTCTTAAAATCTTTGAAGGAGGATTGATTTTTGTTTGTAGGGAACATTGAGAAAGTTTGGCTATGTAATTCAAGCCATATTTGAATTCATTTTGTAATCGGGCTGACATTGAACTTTCAGTAATTATGCTTTTGCCTTTGAAGATCTGGGATTATAGGCTGCAACATAACATCTGACAACATTCTTAGCCAGTATTATAGATGAGAATATTGAGGTACAAGCTACACACCCAAATATGTGCCCATGTTTGAATTGTAATATATGTTTTCAACTTCTATGGATATTGTATCTATCAGACTGTACTAATGCGATGAATCCTTACATGTGCATATTATATGTATCAGACTGTAGTGTGCTTTAAAAATGATAATTACATCAAGTCTTGGCTCACATTTTTAAGCCCCAAAGAGTCACAATATGTATTTGATACGTGGTTTCAGCACATCACATATATTTTTAAAATGTACCTAGAATTGTAGAAGATCGTAGAAGCCTTGGCTCATTTGTAACAATTCTTATATTCATATCCATAGCAAAACTCCCCATAGGGAGACCAATAGTCTCAACTAACCTGAACCCCAGGGAACTCCCAGAGACTGGGTTACCAACCAAAAGAATACACTGGCCTGGTTGAGGCCCCTGGCACGTGTATAGCAGAGGTCTGCCTGGTCTGGTTTTAGTGGGAGATGTGCATAATGCTTGAGAGATCTGAGACCTCAAGGAAGGGGGAGGATTGGAGGGGAGCACCTTGGAAGCAAAAGGAAGAAAGAATGGGATGTAGAAACATGAGAGGTTGGAGTGGGAGAGAAGGCAATGACTGGAATGTAAATAAATAAAATAATTTAAAAGAAAGAAATGAAGAGCATATTTTCTTTTAAAAATAAGAGTTCTAAATGAAGTCTATAAAGATTTTTATATTTTTTATTTACTATTTTCATATCAGATATTTTCTTTTCTCTTTACCAATTCTTCTCAAGCTCCTTCTCCACCTAACTTTATACTTTGTTTTACAAAAAATGAAACAAACAAAATCCCTAGAAAACTAAAAACAAGATAAAATTTATAATTAACAAATACCAAAACAAGAAAATAAAAAGCATACAAAACAAAACAAGAACAAATAAAAAATAAGACACTATCAGCAAACCAAAACCATGGAGTATGTTTTGTTTTGACTAACTCTTTTAGGCATGGAGCCTGCCCTGGAGTAGTTAATATACCAAGTGTTAAACCATTGGAGAAAACCAATTTTTCCTTTTCAAGTTGCAAATAGCTTCTTATTCAATGGTAGGATTTTGTATCTATTTCCAATTCTTAGTGATAAAATATTGTCTGGTTTAAATCTGTGACAGTTTCTATGTTTTCAATCCTGTTTTGTCTGGAACACAATGTTTCATTGGAGTTATTTACTACCTCTAGCTCTTGCAATATTTGTCTCATCTCTTCTGTCTACATCACTGAACCTTGAGGGGAGGGTTTGATTAACACATTCCATTTAGGACTTAGAGCTTCAAAGCCTCTGACTCTTTATTTTGCCCAGTTGTGAGTTTCTGTGTTAATTATAATTGACTCTCAGAAGATGCTTCTTGGATGAGGGCTCAGTGATTCTTGGTTTTGTGAGTATAGCATTATGTCATTAGGGTTAATTTTATTGCTATATTCCTTTAGCAGAATAATTTCCTTTTATAATGACAGACTCTCTTATCTCAGGTTCTTGACCACTGTAGTGATGCCAGGTATAGATTCAAACACAGGCAGTGGGCCTTATAGCCAATAAAATATTGGTTACTCCTATATCATTTGTCCAACTACATATCTTACAGGGAAGTCTTGTAGCCTACAGCGTTTGTAGCTGGGTAAAGTTAATCCTTGCTTTTCTTCTCTGCTACTTTACAAAGTACCTTCCATAAATGCTAGTCTGTAAAAGTAAAACTTCTGGTTGGGCACAAGCTACATGTTTGTATGTTTTTTGATTTAGAAAGTTGTGGCTTCTGCAATCATTTCTATCAGGTTATAAAAGTAACCAGAAACCTTGACAACACCTTGGGATGTTTGCGAATTTCCATTAGGGTCACTTTGGCAAGGAGCTTAATAACTTGCACTCATTTATGGTGCTGGAATATTTACTTGGTGGCATAAGATGTTTATCTGTTTATCTGATGCATTCTCTGCCTATTTTATGGCAATTCCATTTAGATTCCTTACACACACACACACACACACACACACACACACACACACACACACATTCATGCACATACTTCCCTATCATTAGCCTATTAAATAGTTAAGCTGAACATGTTTAGCTGGTTAGGTATTACTAGGTACATATTTTATGTGTTTAAAATAAATCTATCCTTTTTCAATTATTTTATTTTCTCCTGTGATATGGAGTATACAAGCACATATCCAAATCCCTAATTATAAAGCAATGTTAGATATTGAACAGGATTTCAGAATAGAGTATGGTATGAAATTGCCTAAGTAATGTTCTTGTAGATAAATCAATATGAAGAGAGCATATGAGTTTTAGGTATGAAATGTGGCTGTATTAGTTGACCTCATATGTGTATAATTGTCATGATCTAAGAGTTAAGCTATTTTCAGGAAAAAAGTAACTTCAAAAATAATGCCTAGTGTTATATGGGCAATTAGAAAGCTAGTTAGTGAACATATAATTAACTCAAGATTGTTTGAGATTAGTGATTCAACTGAATTAACATAACATATTGTTGTCATCTCTCAACAAGGACATTACCATAGGAGCAATATGATTACATTTGGATATAGTTTTGACTGTCTGGGAATCTTCTATCAGTCATGAGTCATTATGACCAGATGTGTCAGTCTATTTGCTTAAAGGAGTCTCTTATTATATGGACTTGGAAATCTATTCTCTTACTTTCTTTAATTTTGATATGACACAAAAAAGTATTATTGAGCCTGACTAAGGATATATCAGGATTTTCGGACAGGGCACTTGAATGTGACTCTAACAATGAAAATGTAAACCTGAAAGTTCAATTATAAACAAAACTTTTAGAGCATTTCGCAAAAACTGGTGAGATAGCTCAGTGAACAAATGTGCTTGCTGCCAATCATGATTATCTAAATTCCATACCCAGGACCTATTGATAGAAAGAAAGAATTTTCTCCTTCAAGTTTTCATTGACTTCCACATATAGGTCATGGCACAAGTATGTTCTTCCCATGTACAAATAAGCAAATGAATATAATAAAAACAAAGAACAAGACACAGGCTTCCTCATCTGAAGTGAAAATGTAAGGGTTGTTTAGATCATCAAATGTGTTCGATGGTGTTTTGCTGGGACAAGCACATAAAGGAGCGTTTTTCTGAAGTAGATACAGGTAAAACAACAGGACAAACTTGTAAAAGAATGTTTCATTAAAACAGACACAAGACAGAAGATGTTCTGCTACAGCAAACATATAAAAAGACACGTGATAAAAGATTCTTCACTAACAACACACATATATTGGTCTGCCTTACATTGCCTATTTGAGTTCCATTTTTTTGGGACTCCAGGAGCTCAGGCTAATTAGACACATATGCTGAAGGAAGACAAACGCTGAGGTAAGACCGGAGCTGAGGCAAGATACATAGAAGTCATGTAATGTTCACAGGGTATAAATAGTACTCAGCAGAGTGACAAAGAGGCAGCTTGGCTTACTGATAAAGCCAGCTGCACAATGCTTGGGGGCTCCCTTCTTTGATGATCTTTGCTTCCCTAAGAGAGGCACAGCCAGAAACTTCTGTTATTCCTGTTGGTCTCTCATGCCTGACTTTTTCTCCCAGGTTGGTTCACAGTTGGTGCTAACCAAACTCTACCAAAATAGACTGCTGGTGTTTGAGAGTGGGTCGTGCTGCTGCCACTACCTGCAAACCTGTGAAATGAACTGCTGCTGATTTCCAGACAACTCAGATTGGAGTTGCTCCAAAGAACCTTTTTAAACAGGTCAACTTCCCACATATCCTTCCTTTTCTGCTACCTCTGGTGGGTGGTTGGCTACAACAGAGATTAAAAGGTTTACAAATAGTCATTAAAAAAAATAAGATTTTAAAAAATATAAAATTATACTCATCCCATTTTGGTGTTAGCATTCCTAGTACGCTCTGTTTTGTGTTTGGCAGCATAGCTAAATTTAGATATTCTGTGTTTGCACTGTGGCTACTAATTACTTGTATGTTTACTGAGGAACAGAGAAACAAACAATATGAATTTATTAGCAACCAGATCATCAGGCTGGCCCGACACTGCTATGTTTGGGGAAGTTCTACTTTGTCTGGCACATACTCAAAGCAAGGTGACATCCGGAGCCCAGCAGAAAAAGTCTCAAGGACAGTGGCAGAATTTTGTAAATAGTCATTTCTCCACATAAGACTAATGATGTAGCACAGATAGAAAAGGCTGGAAGAATTTTCTCTGCATATTCATTCCATCTGGATGGGAAGAGGTTCAAACCTATTGTCATGAGAATAAAGCACAGAAAATCATGATCACTGTTGGGTGTGTAGAACGCCAAGCAGAGTGTTACCTGATAAACACCAGCCATTTGGACTTAGACAAAGGAATGCCGTAGAAGTCTTGCTAGAATGTTGGAAGCAGACTATGGAGGTTTCTAGAGAAACCTGTGAGAAAAGCAAACTTATATATAGTAGATGCTGTTATCAGGAGGAGTGTTCTTTTGATCAATCCCTCCTTTTCTGTCTTCTGACTCCTCCCTTATTACTTCTACAATCTCTCTCACACATATTATCTTTGTATTCTCTTTGAAAACGGAGACCATTTAGTGTGGCCTTTATATGAATGAGTATGAATAATTGCTAGAGCATGGATAGTCTCTCAGAAATCATATGGAAAAGAAGTCAACCTTCACCCTGCTGTCAGGAGTATTTAATGAAGGGTTGGTGAAAGCACTGGCTAACTAACATTCAAACAGACATTCATTGGAAATTCAGTTGAATTTTAAAATATGTATTTGTAGGTCATGCCATTTTCTGTGTGTAGATAAAAGCAATTTGAAATGAGACTTACTAGAATGTTGTTGCTATAATAGAATGGAGAGTTTCATGGGGCACAGCTGGACTTCAACGACCAAGGCAAAAGGAAAATATCACGTAAGTTATAAAATATTGGGCTGATGTTTACTTTCTTGGCAGGTCCAAAATTGAAAAGGCAAAATTTCTCCACTTTAAAAAATAAGACAAGTAACTTCAACCCTCCACCCAAAAGATAAATAAATGATTCAGCAAGTATGTAAATAAATAAATTCAAGGAATTACACACTATATGTTCCAGAATTCCAAGTCAAATTTCTTTGAGTTCATTGGCCTGAGAAATATTCCTTCATTTCTTGATTAAATTATGAGATTATGTCTATTCTGCAATTTGAATAAGTGCACAATTAAAGAATACTCTTATGACTCATTGTGTTTTATAGGTATGAAAACATGAAGCTCCATACTCTTAATTATACATATAAGCAAAAGTCTAAGAATGCTGTCTGGTTCTTATTAATCTGGTTTTATAAACATTTGGGGAACAAAGTCACAGTCCACTGCAGTGAGCATTGGGTGTCTACTGAGCGTGTCCTCTTCTTGAGCATGATACAGTAAATTATTATTGCTAATGCTACTTCCTTTCAAATGAATGTAAATGAATAAGAGTAGAGATGATTGTGTTCTATGTTGGAGAGCTTCTTTGTCCATGTTAACGATGATATCTTCATACCTGACCCCCCTCCCCAATCCAAGAAAGCACAGTAACTTACAAACCATGGAGACTTTCTCTTTACTGTTTTGCATGATGATTACACGACCCTTTTAGAATACAGCAAGTAAATTGGATTCTTGTCAAGAATAAATGAACAACTGCAATGAATTCTTAGGTCTCTTTTGGGTACTTAGAATGAAATTATCATTTATCTTTTATTTTCAATTCAAATGAAAAAATCTAGGATGTATGTCAAATTGTTAATAGAAACTAACACTTGATTCAAGTACATCTAAATGATGATTAGTCATAAATCATTTTTAAATGAGCAAATTTGCCAATAAAACCCCAGATAACACAATTATTTGTCTGAATACAATTATTTTAAATTTTATAATTGTTTAGTTTTTGTGTATATGTTTTAAGGTTTTTTGTTTTTGTTTTTTGTTTTCCAAGACATGGTTTCTTTGAGTCATTCTGGCTGTACTGGAACTCAGCCCATAGACAAGATATCTGCCTGCCTCTGTTTCCTGAGTACTGAGATTAAAAGCGTGTGCTCCTACCACTTATCACATAATAATTCCACTATGGGAAGTGAATTACTATTTGCTCATTTTATGTTTATATTAATCTGGGTATAAGTTTAAATTTCAGCAACAGTTTTCTCTTTGTCTGGCCAGAAGGTTCAGTTCACAAAGATATTAGCTACCATACCTGGCAAGACCTAAGATGTAAGATTTATCCTGAGGACTCATATAGTAGAAGATAGGGAAAATTTCAAACAATTTTTCCCATGACTACATATGCATGCTATGGCACATTAATGCTCACACAAATATGCAAGCAAACATACAACTATCTCCATATACAAAGAAAACAACTAGAAGAATCAACTTAAAATTCATATTGACAAATTTCAAATAGACTTCTCAATGTAGCACTTAACCTACTAATGCTATAAGAATTAACAGTGAAATCAAAATGCCCATTTCCACTCTTGTTTTATCCATATTTATTGTACTCTTTAAATCATGCTACTGCATACTTGTATACTCTCATAAAATCAGGCTTTATAAAGTAGTTTACATTTAGGTAAAAGTGATAATACATTTTAAGGATAGTTTCTATCTAGATCTCATAATTATAATTCCTATTCTGACATTCAAAAATAGTATATTTTTAAAGGTTGTCCTTGCATAATGTAGTTTATTATCTGGCACTGTCCAGACAGATTGTTATGGATTTTGCTTATTTTTGAATATTTTTGTGGCACTATTGTATTCATTGGATCTGTATGGGAAAATTAATATTCTGAGTACTCAGTCCTAACAAGAAAGTTGTGATTGATGTGAGAACAACTGCTGAGTACCTAATGTGTTCCATTGCTTCTTATCAGTGCTCAGATGGTAACAGGATCCCAGAACTTAGTACTACTGACTCCATGGTGTACATACAATTCAGACATTAAAACTCAGCATGTAGACAACACCACCTGCCAAAACTAAAACAAAGACCTTATCATTAATATTCCTGTATTTCTGTGAAAGTCTCAAAGTACAGCTTCTGTGGCTCTGGTTCTAGTTCACTGTTCTAGTTCACTGAAGTATGTCAACCTAGCAGATAATTCTTGTGCTGAAACACTGACCCTGACAAAGGCTCAGTGGTACACTGGATTCCAAATACCAGGTGTGGTTGTCAGCTGGATAATAAATTCTTGAAATTGACTTAAGCCCATGTCTGAGCAGTGTTTTCTGCTGAATAACCTATGTCATCACACATTTGGCATGGTTTGTATTCAGGACTCTTTTAAGGATGATGTGATATGTAGACAGGTAAACTAATTTGCTTTGAGGTGTCAATATGAGTGATAAAGCCTCCAAACCCTCGTGTGTTCAACATAACAGACCCATTTGTCTTTTCGTTTGCTATATTCAATTCACTTGAACTCATTTCATGCTGAAAGGATGTTACTGCTCTTAATTTTTATATTTTTATGATAAAATGCTTGTCCTATTTCTGCCAACCTCATAATAGCTGAAATCTTTATAAAATTAGATGAACTTTACAAAATTTCAAAAACCAAACAAACAAACAAACACAAAACCAAAAATAAGTAGATGTTACAATGAATATGCATAAGTGAGAATTTAGAAAACAAGATGCATGTATCATGAGAATAATGCAAAGCAGAAAGTCTCAGTTACCCTAACAGCAAATTTCCATGTATTTCCCAATAAGTGACTCTTGTAGAAGGATCTGGAAATGCATGGCTGTATGTTACATATATTCCATTCATGGAATCACTTGTTTTCTGAGGGGGACCAGGAAATCTGGATGATTGCTGTTAAATTACATAAACTATGCCAATCTCCTATGTTGATTGGCCTGGATAATATAATGAGATTTGACTGTTGAGTTCAGATACTGAATAAAGGAATATCTCTTTATGCCTTAGAAAATAGTGAAAAAATCAAGGTGTTTTTAAAAATAAATGTGTAAATGCTTCCATGTAGTATCATGACAAGTGAAAGAGAGTCTATCATTGTCACAAGATACTGAATTGAAGCACTTTAATAAATATATCACAATTGGTGTCAGACAGTCTCAGAAGCAGCTTCTTTTCGTACTTTAGGCTCCTGTGCCATTTTAGAAGTGATTGTGAAATTTTAGTTGTTGATGACAGTTATTTCTCACCTTCCTGAAATTAGTCTTTAAAATGACTTTGTGCTTTAATGCAGACAGAAAAATCTTTCATTCTCATGATCAATTCCAAAGCCTGGGAAACAGTGCCATCAATCATATGCAGTACTGATGGATGTGTCAGGCAATACGTACAGCTCTAACTGTTTCAAGGCCACTGACTTGGAATCTGAAATCTTACTCAATTCTTTTAAAGCCTCTGGCTTGGAGACAAATGAAGGGTGAGCCAGCTTCTGCTTTTCTCCTCACAGCCTATGAAACAGCAAGCCCAGTGCTAGGTACAATGAACCTCTGAATACAAAATATCTTATTTAATATTTTCAGATTGCATATAATAAGTAGAGTTCCCAATTAGTGATAGAATTTTTTGATTAATCACTTAATTATTAATGAGTCACTTAAAGTTAAAATAAAATATTTCTGAAAATGACATTGTGTTTGATTTAAGTAGATATTTTACAATGAATTCCTCATTATGTTTATGGATAATGGCAAGGGGGAAAAATAGTATTTTATCATACTATAGATATTTGTCTTGGAAAGAAATTAAGGCCCAATAAATGAATTCAAAATGGTCAAACAAAATGTAAAAATTAAAGTTTATGTAAAAAAAACCTGTATTTTGAAGTCCAAGAACCTCATATTTTTAACTTACACATTAATTTTTGTTCTTTTATAAGTATAATATTACATTATTTCATAATGCATCATATTCATGTTTTCTAAGAGTTAATCACATTTTACAACACACAGACATCATTTGATTTGCTCCAGTATACTTGTCTTCACTTTCAACATATTATTAAACAAGTTTTTTTTTTTTTTCCGTGTATAGTTTCAGGCACACCAAAACTTACATTTTTATTTCCAAGGACAGAAGAAAAAAATATTTAATTTTAAGCCTACATTTTTGTTCCGAGATTCAAATTAGTGTCATAAATGTGACTGATAAGAAAAGATTAGTTCTTAAACATGGTATACCATCGCTGTTATTTTAGGACCAAGTGGATCAGTCTGAAGTTCTCTATCTTGCTTAGAGAACCAGCAGGGAGCTGGCAGTGCTTATGAGGAACGGGTGAGCGACTCACTGCTAGGGAGGTAGAAGTGTCCCTTACTGTGAGGATGCCTGTCTCTGAGGCCCTGCTCATTAATGCCCTAATGAGCTGTTGAAACAGCAAAACACCACAGAGCACAGCTTCAGCCCAGGAAACTAATTGGCTCTGGTATTTTTGTCCTCTTCTGCTGTCATAGAGACAACCGTCCCTTCACATGGACATTGGTATTCTATTACTGATGAGGCACAGAGCTGTCTTCACAGGCCTGACATTCTTAGAGTTTTGAAACCTTCAATTAAATATTTTCTATTTTTTAATTTTCAGATATTTAGTCAAAATATCCTCGTGACATTTATTTTATGTCTTCCCGGGAAGGAAAGTACTTTCTTCACAAGTCTCACTTTGGGAGACTTGTGCTAACCCAGTCTATTTCAGTTACTGGGTTACAGGGTCATCTAGTTACTGTGTTTAACCGTACAACTGATGGGTATCATTACATGTGGGTTATCTATCAGTATTTTGAAGAAAATGAATCAATAACTGTTTTGCATTCTTTGTGGATTTAGAAGTTATCTTAAGGCATATGCCATTGTGATCCTGGCTATTAAACACTGTACATCATACTGTAACATGCACAGTTAACAAGTGGGAAGAGCTTTGGCTTGCTCCAGCAGGCATGAGTTCTACTGAGTGCATATGTCCCAATAATAATTTCTTTCCCCAAAGTTTGGCATTTAGCACCCAAAGTGCTACAGACTTTCTCCTTATAAGCAAAGAAATTATATTTCATTTTTCAGTGTCTCTGTCTTTTATATGGCAAACTTTCTGCTGCCATTATCCCTTATACATACCTTAGAATTACCACAATCCACTAAAGCATTTTTCTCCTCTATCATACATATAGATACCTTCTCTTTCAATGATATTTTATCCAGATTAGCATCTAAACCTGATTTATAAGTATTTACTAACACATTGTTTGAAAACTACTATTATGTTCTGTTAACAAGCAATATAAGCATTGTTTGAATCCTATATACCTCTAATGCTTTAACTGTAGAAATGAAACAAACCAATTATGCTCTAATTTCCTGGTTTAAGCCTTTGAACTATTAAATATTCATCCTGATATAATGAATTAATGTAGTTCCATACTACCATCCAGAATGAATCACTGCAAAAGGGTTTTGATTTTCCACTTTATCTGGATAACACATTATTGCATTTGTTTTCAATTTCAGTGAATTTGGTCTCTACTGAAAACCTAGATAGATCATTGTGTTGTGTGATGGAATATTAAATTTAGATGAAATGACTAAATAACAACATGTATGCATTATTGTTCAGCACTGGTATATCTTTATATTAGCATACTTTAGCATTTCTTTCATTACATTGCAATAGACTGGCATAATTTATTTTCCTTATTAATTATGCTATTTGATTATTTGATTGATGCTGAGTTATATTGAGAATTAGAATAAAAAGATAATTAAATAATTGAAGATCCAAAAATTTAAAAAGTTCTCCTTGAAGTTTACTATTTAGAAATACAATGTATTCATTACAGGGAAGTGTGGTTTATAATTCACATTTGTGTTTGTTACCAGAATACTGCCAGGTAGATCTTAGTTACAATCTGAAGGAAGTCAAATTTTAAATTGAGTTATCTGAAAGGAGTGAACCTCAATTGAGAAAATGTCTACATGCTATCTGGATATAAATGATTTTTTAAATCAGTGATCAATAAGGAGGGCCCAGCAAATTGTGGGTGGTGCTATCTCTTGGCTGATATTCCTGTGTTCTACAAAAAGGCAGAGTGAACAAGCTAATAAGCAATATCCCTTCATGGCCTCTGCTTCAGATTCTGCCTCCAGATTACTGCCAGGTTTGAGTTCCTCTCAGGACTTGGTTCAATGATGAACAGCAATAAGGAAGTAGATGCTAATTATATAAATTCCTCATCAAATTACCTTTGGATTATGGTATTTTCCTCACATCAATAGAAGCCCTAAGAGAGTAACTATAGTTTTGAGATTTATAAGTACAGTGTCCTGGCCATAGGTAGAAGACACTGATCCTCATAGTTATTCTGATCCTCTATCTCTTACAATCATTTTGTCCAGGCTTCAGGAATGTTTTCTGGACCTTCAATGTTTCGATTTGTTGTATATGTATAAAATGATGTTAACCACAGTATGGTGTTTTCTAGACTTTGAACACATGTAGCATTTATAATGCCTCCTGTCTCCTCATAAAGAATCTTTGAAGAGGACAGAGAGCTTCAGTTATCTGTAAGTAACTGAGTGTAAGGATAGAAACATATAAGCAGATTGGAACTGTAGCAGTTTAGGAAAGAAGCAAAAGTCAGTTCACCTTTGAGGTCCATGACTTCACCATGCCAAGCTTATTGGCTAAGTTTATATCAGCAGGGACTTGTGTGTACAAAGTTATTTCATTTGGGTAATAACTCATTCCCCAAGAACCAGAGACTAGAAAGCAATCTCCACAGCATCCTTTTGTTTTCTTGTGTCTGTAAAATGTATAACGTTGCTATTCCGTGTGTTTTTAAAATACCTTTTTTATGAATCACTGTGACATTTTTTGAAAGCATGTTTTGTATGGAAAGCACCAAATGAGAGGAAAAGGGACCATATTATTTAGAAAACATGTATATGAGCCATAATGAGCCTTTGTAGTGAGAGCAGAACACAAATTCTAATAGTACAGAAAGACCTACTCATTTGAGTGAATTAAAACAAGCCCATCAAATCTACCTACATCTCTTCTTACCATCTACCTTCATATGGCATGCATTATTCACCTTCCAATCGGCCCAAGCATGACTTTCCTCATGAGATCTAATTAATTTATTTTTCCTGTGGAATATATCTTTAGATACATTAAATCATAAGAAAAATATATTTTAAAAAGTATTATTATTTTAAAGGTCTAATTTAACATATACATTTTTCCATCTAAATTATCAGTAATTGCCTTAAATACATTTATAACATGAACTGGATAATAATTTAGATTTCAATTCACAAACGTCTTTTAAAATAGGTATAGGTAATAATGAGAATAATATTAGTCTTTCTGGAAAACAGGTAGACCTAGTATAAAATGCATTAAAAGTGTTGCCCTTGGCTTTCTATAGCTCTGCTTTGACAAAATCCATGCTATCTGGAACTCCACAGAGCCTAGCAGACATGGGATATGTTCGGGCCTGCTGGAGCCCTATCACTCTTCTAGTCTATGCCTTTACTTGAATCCATGGTACAGAGTTATACCAGCTTTCTAACCCCATAACCTCACCTGCCACCCAGGAAGACTGCTCTAACAAGGGAAAGGAGAGGCCTGCTCTAATCAGGTGCAAAAGAGGACTGCTCTAACCAGAGAAGGCACTGTCTGCCTTCCAGAAGGCCTGCTGTAATCCAAGTCATACATGCTAGCCTACCTCTGGGGAGGCCTGCTCCAATCTAGGACGCACAGGTCAGTTAAATCCAGAGACAACCAGATGTTGCAACACAAATGCAAGAATATACGCAACAGAATCCAATGCAATTTCAAAAGACCAGAACCCAGCTCTCCTATTACAGCAAGCACTAGATACTCTAACACACACCTGAAGAGTGAGAATCTGACCTTAATTCCCCTTTCATGAAAAGAAGATGTAAATAGTTCCCTTAATGAAATACAGAAAAACACAAACAGGTACAAGCCCTTAAAGTAGAAACAAATAAATCTCTTAAAGAACTACAGGAAATATGATCAATCAGATGAAGGAAATGAATAAAATGGTCTAAGATTTAAAAATGTAAATAGAAACAAAAAAATAAATCAAAGAGTAAGGCAACCTTGGAGATGGAATATCTAAGAAAGGAAAAGGAAACTACAGATGCAGTTACCAACAATATAAGAGATGGAAGAGAGAATTCCAGGAATCGATGATGTCATAGAAGATAATAATACATTGATCAAAGAAAATTTCAGGTGTAAAAAGTTACTAATCCAAAACAACCAGCAAAAGTGGGACAATGAAAAGACAGAACATAGGAATAATAGGAATAAAAGAGTTTGAAGATTCCCAGCTCAAGGGACCAGAGAACATATTCAACAAAGTCAAAGAAGAAAACTTGACTACAGATGAAGAAACCAATATAAACCATGAGAAAATCAAATTTAAACAATCTCTTTCTAACCCAGACCTACAAGATCTACTAAAAGGAAAACACCAACCCAATAAGGCTGACTACACTCAAGAAAATACAACACATGAATTATCTCAAAACAAACCCCAAAGACGATAATCATACACACACACATACACACACACACACACACACACACACACACACACACATAGTACTCCAATCATAACAATTACAACAAATAGGAACTAACATTCATTTGTCTCTCATCATCAATGGATTCAATTCCCCAATAAAAAGACACAGGCTAAAAGACTGGATATGTAAACACAATTCATTATTCTACTGCTCAAAAGAAATACATTTCAGCAACAAAGCTAGACACTAAGTCAGAGTAATGTGCTAGACAAATAAATTTCTAAGCAAATGGTCCCAAGAAACAAGCTGATGTAGCCATTCTAATATCTGAATAAATAGACTTTAACCTAAAGTTGAAATGGAAAAGATGGGGAAGAACCCTTTATAAAATCCACTAAAACGAAGTCTTAATTCTGAATATTTATACCCCAAATGCATGGGCACCTACATTCATAAAAGAAACTTTACTTACTAATTCTCAAACTACCAAATAAGAGTTGGAAACATCAGCAACCCACTCTCACCAATTGTCAGGATATGGAAACAGAAAATAACAGAAACACAGTGAAACTAACAGAAGTTTTGGACCAAATGGACTTAACATTATCTACAGAACATTTCATGCTCAAACAAAAGAATATACCTTCTGCTCAGCAACTCATGGAACCTTCTCCAAAAGTGATCATATAATCAGACATAAAATAAGCCTAAATAGATAAAAGAAGATTGAAATACCTCCTTCCTTTCTATCATATCAACAACAATAGAAAAAACAAAAAGCCTACTCATGGAAACTGAAGAACTCTCTATGCAATGATCACTTGATCATGGAAGAAATAATGAGATTAAATACTTTCTAGAATTAAATAAAAATTAAGACACAACATAACAAAATTTATTAGACACAAAGAAAGCAGTATTAAGAGCAAAGATAATAGAATTAAGTGCCTCCATAAAGATATCCAAAAATTCTCATACCTGAAATTTATTTATTTATTTTATTAGACATTTTCTTTATTTCCATTTCAAATGATATCTCCTTTCCTGGTTTCCCCTCTGGGAATAAAAAAACCTGTTCCCTCCCCACTTCCCCTGCTCACCAATCCATCCTCTCTCACTTCCTGGCCTTGGCATTCCCCTACACTGGGGCCAAGAGCCTTCACAGGACAAAGGGCCTCTACTTCCATTGATGACTGGTTAGGCCATTCTCTGCTACATATGCAGCTGGATCCATGAGTCCCATCATGTGTACTCTTTGTTTGGTGGTTTAGTCCCTGAGAGTTCTGAGGGTACTGGTTAAGCTCCAGAAAAAAAAAATAAATAAATAAGCAAGCACACTAAACAGGAGTAGGAGCCAGGAAATAAAAAAAAATCAAGGTAGAAATCAATCAATTAGAGACAAAGAAAACAATACAAAGAATCAATGAAACCAAGGACTGTTCTTTTGAGAAAATAAAAAGATAAATACATAACCAATCTAATGAAAAGACAGAGGAACAACATCAAAATACATAAAATCAGAAAGGAAAGGGGAAATATAACAACAGACACAGAGGAAATTTAAAATGGATATATATCCTTAGCTCTTAGTTCAAAAGCTTTTACTTCACAAAATTCCAAAACCTTAATGAAATGGATAATTTTCTAGACAGATAACACATACTCAACTTAAATCAAGATCAGTAAACCAGTTAAACACCCTATAAACCCTAAAGTAGTAGAAGTAGTCATTAAGTCTTCCAACCAGAGAAGCCCATGAGCAGGTCTTGTAGTACAGAATTCAAGAAGTACAGACTGTCAAGAAGGCCTAATATCAACTCAAACATTATTGGGTCCCTCCCTTCAGCGTCAGCTCCTAGACATCAGAGCTTACAACCTAGACTCATTTCATGCCTGCTGTGCCTGAAACAAAGACTCACTACTCTGAGTTCAGCCTTCGAGGATTCCAGAGGAAAGTTCGCCTGCTGGCTGGCACATCTGAGGACACCTGTCGTTGACCTCCTCCCCCACTGTGGACTGTGCCTCTGGCCACTTCCTGTAGTCGAAACCTGCAGGACTCCCTGAGCCTCCACTTTCAGCCCAGCAGCCCCGGCTTCCCTTTGACCTCCCCTTTGACTCTGTTTGGCCTCTTCATGACTCCTCCCACATTGCTTATGTTATTCAAATGTCATTGTAACCTAGAGATTCAGTTTTGCTTCCTTGTACATAAATGCTGAACCCCAAAAGTAAAGGTAAGTCTTGATTGGAAACCCTCAACTAGGCTTCGTGTCCTTTTGTTCTCGAACTCTGTGTTTCAGGTCTCCTTTCTCCCTTCAGTCGAGGCAGAACCCGGTTCGTGAAACTGCAGGACAGTTTCAAAACATAAAATTGAAACAGAAAGAATGCTGTCAAACTTATTCAATAAAACCACATTCACTAAACCACACAAAGACTCAAAAAAGAAAAACATCTTTGGACAGATTCCTCTTATGAACATTGATAGAAAAATACAAAATAAAATACTCACAAAACAAATTCAAGAAAACATCCACAAAAATCACCCATCATGATCAAGTAGGCTTCATCTCAGGGCTGCATGGATGGGTCAATATAAGAAAATCTATGAACATGATCCACCATATAAACAAACTGAAAGAAAAAAAATTACATAATCACTGGAGTAGATGCTGTAAAGCCTTTGACAAAATCCAATAGCCATTCAGGGATACAAGGCACATACCTAAACATAACCAAAGCAATATACAACAAACCAATAGCAAACCTTAAACTAAGTGGAGAGAAATTTAAAGCAATTCTAATAAAATCAGGGACAAAACCAGGGCACTCACTCACTCCCTATTTATGAAACATAGTATATGAAGTTCTAGCCAGAGCAATTTGACAACTAAAGGATAGAAATTGGAAAGGAAGAAATCAAAGTATTGCTATTTGTAAATGACATGATAGTATGCATAAGAAACTGCAAAAATTTTACTAGAGAACTCTTAGAGCTGATAAAGTCCTTCAGAAAAGTAGCTTGATACAAATTAACTCAAAGAAATTAATATCTCTCCTTTGTGCAAATGATAAAAATCGCTGAGAAAAGAATTAGGGAAAAAGCACCCTTTACAATAGCCATGAATAATGTCAAGTATCTTGGTCAAATCAAGCAAGTGAATGATCTGAATTACAAGAACTTCAAGTCCCTGAACAAAGAATTTGATATCAGAACATGAAAGGATCTCCCGTGCTCTTAGAGAGGTATGATTAACTTAGTAAAATTGGGCTTTCTTACCAAAAGTGATAGACCCCCAGAACTGGGGAGATCCTTATTCATGTCTCAGGATGACGCAACCACCCAATGACTCACGAGAGACCGAACTTGCCGTAATCACATGAGGTTTATTCCAGATCTGGGGTCGAACTCATAGCCTGGCAGGCCAGAGGGGTTCGACCATGAGCAAGAGGAGTAAGCAGTATTTAAAGGAAAAAAACCACAAACTGGGGGGAGGGGTGAAGGGGTTACCAGGGAAACATAACAAGGGAACAATGGAAACTTCCAAAGGAACCCACTACCTAGCTGAGTCTGGTCACAAGGAAGTCATCCTGCACACTCATTTTCTAGAGGAATGTGGTTTGGTCAACACTATCTTCTTAATGGCTGACCGCTCCTAGGACTAATTAGATAACTTATATCCTGTTGTTTAGTCAATGCTATCTTTTTAATGGCTGACCGCTCTTAGGACTAATTAGATAACTTATATCCTGTTTCTGGAACTGACCGGTCCACCTTCCTGGCTCATGACAGAGACTTCTTATGCCTTCTTTAAGTAAAGGTTACACATTATACATACATTTCTATTAAATGCCCTCATTCTAAGATTCTCCAGCCTTTCAAAAGCAAGCTACAGATTCAATGCAATTCCCATCAAGATACCAACACAATTTTTTACACACTTTGAAAGAGCAATTCTCAATTTCGTAGAGAAAGCAAAAAAGCCCGGGATAGCCAAAACATTTCTCAACAATAAGCAAACATCTGGAGGAATCACCTTCCCTGACCTCAAGCTGTGTTAAAGAGCAGTAGTGATAAAAACCTCATGGTATTGCTACAGAGTTGAAGAATGAAATAGAGTGAAAGACCCAGAAATAAACTCACACACTTGACTTTTGACAAAGAACCCAAATGTATACAGTAGAAAAAGGAAAGCATTTAGAACAACTGATTCTAGTTCAAGTGCCAGTCTGTATGTAGAAAAATGCAAATTAACCCATATTTATCACTATAAAAGCATAAATCCTAAAATCTAAGTGGATCAAGGATCCCATCATAAAATCAGGTAAAATGAATTTAATAGAAGAGAAAGTGGGAAATAGCCTTGAAGGTATTATTAAAGGACTTAATTTCCTGAACAAAATTCTGATGACTTAGATTCTGAGATCAATAATGAATAAATGGGACTTCAATAAACTGAAATTCTGTAATACAAAAGACCCCATCAATGGGACAAAACAGCAAACTAGAGATTGGGAATAGATCTTCACTAACTCTACATCCAATAGAGGGCTAATGTTCAAAATATGCAAAGAAATGAAGAAGTTGGACTCAAAGACAATAATAAACAACTAACAAATTAAACAACTAACAAACAAAAAAAGAAACAAAGTAGTCCAATTTTTAAAAATGAGATATAGTGAGTCAAATGGAAGAGAATCGCTTAAAAATGTTCAACATGCTTAGTAATCAGGGTAATGAAAATAAAATGACTCTGAGATTTTAACCTCCACTCATCAAACTAGATAAGATCATAAACTGAAATGACAGCACATGATAGTAAGGATGTGAAGAAAGGGGAATACTCCTTTATTTCTGGTGGGATTAGAAAGTTGTACAACTACTCTGGAAATCAATATATTTGTTCCTTGTATTGGAAATAGATGAACCTGAAGACCCAGTTATATGTCCCATGGGCATATACTGAAAAGATGTACCAATATCTCATGAGGACAGTTGCTCCACTATTTTATAGCAAACTTATTCCTAAAAGCCAGAAACTGGAAGCAACCCAGATGTCCCTCAAATGGAGAATGGGTACAGAATATGTGGCAAGTTTCCACAATGGAGTATTACTCAGATATTTCAAACAAGGACATCATAAATTTTGAAGGCAAATGAATGGAACTAGGAAGTATCATCCCCAATGAGGTTACTCAGATTCAAAAGCACATGCATGGTATGTTCTCACTGATAAGTACATATTAGCCAAATATTAGCCATGATTTAACAGACAGACCCTAAGAAGTTAAACAAGAAGGAAAACCCAAGTGAGGATGCTTAAATTCCACTTAGAAGGAGAAACAAAATAGTCATGGGAGGCAGAGAGAGTGATGGACCTAGGTGAGAGAGGGAACATGGAGGGAACGAGTGGGACACATCAGGTATGGGGCATAGAGGGAAGCAGAGAGGCCCAAAGGGTTAGGAAAATGAATGGGAATATACAGCTGTCAGGAGTGGTGGGTCAGAGGAACCTATAGAAAATCCCATAGACATGGGATAGGGGAAGTTCCCAGAACTCAATATAGGTGACTTTAGTCTAAATGCCCAACAGTAGAGATAGGGAACCTAAAGAGACCACCTCCACCACAGACAGGACCCCCAGTGGGGGGTATGCAGACACGAACCCACCTACAAAATTTTTGACCCAAAATTGTTCCTGCCAAAAGAAATGTGGGGACTCAGCTGGAGCATTGACTAAACAAATGGCTGGCTGGTAATTGGCCCAATTTGGAATTCATCCCCTGGGCAGGCGCCAATCTCTGATACTGTCACTGATGCTACGTTGTGCTCACAGAGAGAAGCCTAGCATGGCTTTTTTTCTGAGAAGCTTTATCAACACCTGACTGAGACAGATGGAGATACTCATAGACAAGCATTGGAAGTAGCTGACCTCTATGGAAGAGTTAGGGGAAGGATTGAAAGAGCTGAAGGGGTTGGCAACAGTGACAAATAACCTAGACACCTGAGAGCTCTTAGAGACTAAGCCACCAAAGAGTGTATATGGGTTGGTTCCAAGGCCCCAACACATATTTAGTAGATGACTGTCTTATCTGTCCACAGTAGGAGAGGATATGCCTTATCCTATACAGATTTGATGCCCAGGGTAGGGGCATACCTGGCAAGTGCACACTCTCAGAGGTGAAGTATATGGAATGGTGGGATGAACACGGTGGGGTGGAAACTGGGAGGGGGCAATATTTGGGCTGTAAATAAATAAAGTAACTTATTAATCAAAATAGACAATACAGCCCTCTGCTTAATTTCATACACAGTAGTGTTTTATTGTTGTCATTTTCAATATTTTCTCTTATGAAGTTACTGTAAACAAAGGGGGATTAGATAAATATTTAGTCTTTCTATATTGATTTCTAGGGACGAACAGAAGTGTAGCTGCAGTAACGCCTGGGTCACTAAGCCTGTAACACAGTTGGCACAGCCTGCACAGTTGTCCGTAGAGCTGAGCTGATTCATAGCACATGGAGCTCATCAACATAGTTAGGATTTTAAGACAATAGAGGGTGAAAGATCAGCTTTAAATTCTTTTTATTATTATTATTATTTTTTATTAGATATTTTCTTTATTTACATGTAAATTTCTCCCTTCCC